>NC_092209.1:79506774-79533344 GCF_043381705.1 Parasteatoda tepidariorum | reverse complement strand
AGAAGATATTACATTATGTTCTTAAACTTAAAAAATCAAATCAAAATTTAACTAAACAATGTTGTCTAAATAAAAAGTCAAAACTGTCTAGCTGTCTAAATTAGGGAAATAATAGTGCTTTATTACATACTCGAATTTCTTTTAGTAGCTTCAGAAAATTATGAACACCCCCCTTGAAAAAATTCTGCGTACGCCACTGCCCTCTTACAGATATACAGGCCACTCAGCATGATTTCATACTTGAAATAAGACAGTTTATCATTTACTGTGGCAATTTGCCTGAAGTGTCCTGTGGCAATTTCCTACTACCAACGAGTGTTACGCACTATCATGCTTGTGTATTACAATTGTTGAATGGTTATTTGTTTTGTATTGTATCGATGTATGTGCATATCAAATTTCATTAAAATCAGTCCAGTAGTTTTAGAGATAATCGACCACGTCTGCAAATTCTGTTAATTTCTTATACCAGTGTATATACATATCTCTTTTTCGTATTTTTGATTGAAAAAAGTAGCATTTCATCGGATCTATATCGCAGATTTCTTTCAGATTTTAAAATTTGCCGTCAATTCCTCTCGAAAATTTAGGGTATTTCTGAGGTGTTGAGGTTATTTTGAGGTACATATGTGGCATATTTTGAGGTTAGTAAAAAAACAACCATAAAAATTATACCTCATAAAGTTTGAAAATGAGGTGTGCAAGGTTGTTTTACATACACTCCAGCTCATTTTAAGGTTGTTTTAAATTTATTTCATATCAACCAAGCTGATGAGGATGATTATAGCTCGTTCACCAGGAGTTGGCATTTGGCTCCGCCTTCATCACGTGGTATGCAACGATACTATTTCGCTATTTTTGGCAGAAGGTTGTGAGCAATCCTGAACAAGGTTGCGATTTGGCGATTGTATGCCAAAAATATTCATTTCGCAAACTTTTTTTTTTCAATGCCCACCTGTGTTAACATCCGTCAATTCAGGCATATACAGGGCGATTTTGTTGGCCTCTCTTTCAGGGGCACCATATTAGGTGGGCTCCCACAATGAGGACAGATAGTACAGAGAAGGAAAGAACATCCATGCCTTGCCCGGGATTAGAACCTAGAACCTTTCTGATGCAAGGGCAGTTCCCTGCCTCCTACACAGACCGGTCGGCTCATTTCGCAACTTTATTTGCATTTTTTTATCATTAAATATTTCATAAATTTGATGATATTTCGCACCATTTTTTATGATATTTCTCTCTTGTGAGATAATAGTTTGTTCTTTTTTAGACATTTTGCTAGGAAAGCAGCATGTTTTAAATTTAAAATATATTTAATTAGCTAGAGAAACGAAAGGTATAATAGCAGATGATAAAGCGAAGTAAGTGACTGAAAAAGAATTCACTGTTTGTGTTTGGCGCGAAGGGTTGTCTCAATTTCAAGTGCGGAGATGTTTTTCCTCTTACTCCCGCACTGAAATGAACTCTGCGTCCGAGGAGGTGGAGCCAAGTGCCAACTCCTGGGGAACGAACTATACCTTTTCTTGCGATGCGAACATCGACACAACTGAAGAAGATCGTTATCCGATCGTATCACCTGTACTTCGTAACAATATGCATATGGACGATGCAGTAACTGGTGCAAAAACCTTGGAAGAGGCAAAAGAGTTGAAACGGCAGCTATTATGAAAAAGGCTGGAATGGAACTGCACAAATTGTGCAGCAATCACAGTGAACTGTCATCTAATGTTGGTGAAAATTATAACTTTTCAAATTCCTGTGAGATCAAAACGTTGGGAGTGACTTGGAATCCAATGGAAGACTGTTTCGTCTTCAGAGTTCAAGTTAAATCGAACAATTCTCATACTAAGAGAAGCGTTTGTCCACCATTGCCCGTTCATTTGACCCATTGGGACTAATTGGTCCTATGGTTGCTAAAGCCAAAATCTTCATGCCAAGACTGTGGAGACTGAATATAGGTAGGTCAGATCCTCTATCAACAGCCTAATTTGAGGAATGGCATAAGTTTTTATGTAAACTAGAAAACGTAAACTAAATTAAGATTGATAGATTAATAGTTATTGCGAAACCAAGTAGGATTGAGATCCATGGTTCTTCAGATGCTTTCCGGAACGATGTTATGGAGCTGCTGTTCATTTGAAATCGACGAATTCATCTGGAGAAACAATGATAAGGCTAATTACTAGCAAGTTCAGGGTTGCTCCAATAAAGAGCCTTATAATAACTAGCCTTCTTGAACTTGAACTTTCAGCTGCAGTATTTTTAATCCAAGTTAGTAAAGAGAGTTCTTAGAGCTATCAAATCAGAGTCTGTGCAATCTATTTATGGACAGATTCAACGATAGTGCTGACATGGATACAGAAAGACCCGACCCAATTGATTTACAGACGTTTGTTCATAACCGAGTGGCTACAATCCAGGAGTACGCATCGATTCAACTGTGGCGTCATGTGACTTCTGACCAAAATCCTGCTGATATCCTGTCAAGAGGTATGGAACCGAATAAACTCATTCATAATGACTTATGGCTCAAAGGTACTAAATTTCTATCGAACAGTGTTTATCCTAACCGGCCCATAACAGTGACTAATGCTAGGGAAGAATTTAATTCCGAACTGAGAAACTCTACGTGTAAACAATTATCTGAAACAGTGTTGAACTTTAATACGAATAATTTTGTTATTGACCTAATTAATTTGAGTAATAATTACGTAACTGCTATTCGTATTCATAGTTATATTTCTAGATTTGTCAACAACATGAGACAACCATTACAAAGGATTTCTGAACCTTTATCGGAGATTAATGAAGCTGAAACAGCTTTAGTGAAGATGGTCCAACATGAAGGGCTTGCGGGAGACATAAAATCGTTGAAAAACAGAGGATTTGTTGAGGTTAAAAGTAAGTTAAAAACTTTATAAACCCCTTTCTTGACTCTGATGGAATTATCATACTAAACTAAACTAAACTCAGTGGTGCGACAGCCCATAGAGGGCCATGGCCTACTCTGCCCATCTCAGTTTTCTTGACCTTGGGCTCTGGGGTGCAGGAGCACATGTTCCGATCAGTTGGTCAGCCGAACGCGGAACCCCCAGCGTTTAGTTCCCAAGCATGCTTGGTACTCATTTATCGACCCACTGAAGGGATGAAAGGCTGAGTCAACCTTGCCCGGCCCGAGGATCGAACCCAGGATCTGTGGCACGAGAGTGCAAAGCGCTACCGCTCAGCCACCGGGCGTCGATGGAGTTATCATAGTAGGAGGTAAACTTTCATCCTTGGGATTAATATTTGGTAAGAAATTTCAAATTATTCTTCCAAGGAATCATAAACTTACTTATACTATTGTATACTATTATCACTTGAAATATTTTCATTTAAATGCTACATTATTGTTATGTCAGGTAAGGTTAAACTTTTGTCCAATTAATGGTCGTACATTGTGTCGTAAAATTGCTAATGAGTGCTTAATGCTTTAATGTTAGGCCTATCATATCAGCTCAATTAATGGGTAATTAACCGAAAGAAAGAACTAGAGCTGAATATCCCTTTAATTATTCTGGAATGGATCTTTACGGACAGTTTATGCTAAGGGCTAATTATTTAAGAAAAAGTATCCTTCTTTTTATGTGTCTATTTTTGTTTGTTTTGTTTCTAAAGCCGTGCACATTGAATTAGTATCAGATTTAGCATCTAGTACTTTTATTGCCACTTTAAAGAAATTTATTTCACGAAGAGGAAAACCTGCTAAACTATATTCAGATAATGTGAAAAATTTTGTAGGTGCCAATAGAGAAATCAAAACTCTTTCGAGATTTATTTAAAAGACCCGATAAAAATTTAGCTAATTTTGTGTGTGACAAAACAATACAATGGAAGAGTATTACTCCCCGATCACCGAATTTTGGAGGTTTGTAGGAAGCAGCTATAAAATCTTTTAAACACCATTTTAAAAGAGCAGTAAGAGAAGCAATTTTAACGTTTGAAATATAACTCAGATAGAAGGAATTCTGAACTCACGTCCGCTCTGTCCATCGTCTGCCAATGCAGACGATTTCGAGGTTTTAAAACCTGCCCATTTTTTAAATAATAGACCATTAAATTCCATAATTGCAGCAGATTTTACAAATATAAAGGAAGAGGCTGGGATAGCCTAGTTGGTAGGGCACTGGGCCCGTGTCCAAGAGCTTGTGGGTTCGATTCCCACCGGCCAAAGACTCCCCGTGTAGTAAATGGTGACTGATGCACGTTAAATCTGTCAAGTCGCAAAGTCCTCCATGTTCCCATAACAAATTAATACATCTAGGGGTACTTATCCAATAGTTTCCTTGTCATCTAGATTGGGTTCAAAATTATAAGGCTACGGAGTTGAACATTAGTAGTCGTAAACCCAAGATTGGGTCGGCTGTTCAACGACGGATAAAATAAAATAAAATATAAAGGAAGAGCCGTGGTGGCTCAGGGAATAGAGCGTTTCCCTTTCAATAAGGTGAACCGGGTTCGAATCCCAGCGATGACTGATCGATACGAATTCCGCATCCGGCTTGCACCGATCGCAGTGCTGTCGTGAAATATCCTCAGTGGTAGACGGTTCATAGGTTGGAGTCCCCTTGCTGTCAGGCTATCCGTGGGAGGTTCTCGTATTCTTCCTTTCCATATAACGCAAATGTCCTCTACCAAGCTCCATCATGCGTTAGAGTCCCCTTGCCGTCAAGTTAACCCTGTTAACCGCGGGATGTTCACGTGTTCTTCCTCTCCATGTAACAAACACAAAGGCTGGTTAGTACCATCAAAAAGGCCTCCACGATGGCAAAATTTCTCCCAGTACTTTATCCAGGAGTTCCCTTGTCTTCTGGATTGGGTTCTAAGTTACAAGGCTACGTGGGTGAACATTAGTAGTCGTAAACTTAAAATTTGGTCGTCTGTTCAACGACGGATATAAAATAAAATATAAAGGAAAATCAGCTTAAGAAATGGTAGAAATTAACTAAGATAGTACAGCTTGTCTGAAAAAAAATGGTATAAAAGTTATTTAAATGAATTGCAGCTTTATAAGTGGCAATTTGAGAAAGATAAGGTAAAAATTTGTAATTTATTATTGTTAATGGAGGCTATTTTGCCTTCACAAATGGCTTATGGGTAGAATTATTAATGTTTATAAAGGAAATGAGATAACAGAATAAGAGTAGTACAAGTTAAAACCCAATATGGCATTTTAAAACGAGCCATATTTAAAATTTGTATTTTGCCAATCAAGGAATGATTTATATAATTTATGTAATGAGTTGTAATTTATATAATAAACTAAGAATTTAACTGAGTAAGTAAAAAAAAAAAAATAGACATATTTGGTGTTAATCATTTTCTATTAATTGTATGTGTTTTGAATTGATATATAACTGCTGCGAAAATATTATTTAGAGTAACAATTATTGAATTAACATTTCAATGGGTGGCGGTATGCTAAAGCGACATCTATATGAGCCTTGAAAATGTGTTCTTAGAAGTGGGCTCTGAGATCATTCCTGTGTGTGTTGGTGAACACCACGTAAAGAACGCTAATAAAATGAGCGTTTCATAGATTACATCCCACGAGTGTTAATTTATTTGCGTGAAATGTGATAACATCCGAGTTAACTAAAACAATGTTATTGAACGACTGTTGATTCATGACAATAACGGAAGTCCTTTTCAGAATTAGCGTCAAAAATTGATTAAAAAACTATTACTTTTATGAAATCCGACAGAAAGTTTAAAAATACAGACTAGTCTTATTGAGTCAATGTAACGATTTGTAGGGGGAAAAAAAAAGAATATAATTATCAAACTTATTAGTACCATAATGCAGTGTTTTCATTGCAGGAAAAAAAATGGGAGAGAATTTCTCACCCTTTCTCAAAAACAGGGTGAGATTTCAAAAAGTTAAGTGAGATTTCTAAAAATTAAAAAAACACGAATAGACTTGGAAAAAAAATATTTCTATTTTTTCTATTCTGAGTTGAGAAGTCAGAAGATGTTAAAAATTTATTATAATATTTTTAAATAATTATAATAAATTTTTAACATCTTCTGACTTCTAAACCATTGAACATTGAATATTTTTGCTGCATTATCATATGGAAAATGTTCTGTATCTACTTTTTCATTAGCTATTCTCATTAGGTTTGCTCAAATGCTTACCAATCGATCTGTTACGATATTTTGTTTTAATTCGGTTTGGGGGCTAAATAACCTTGCAACAGATGCTGAACTATTCGGAATCACTAATTAAATTTGTAGCATTGTGCACACACTTTCCTATCCTCTACATCTGCCAGCATAGGTTCTTCAATTATTTCTGTTATGGAATAGTGAAGTTCGTTGAAGTTATTTCCATGTTCATACTCTTTGTCAGGTCTTCCAGATTAGTTTTCACAGACTTAAACTTTTACAAATTGCTCTAAATTGTCGATGAGGGAGTTTGGTAATTCATTAACAGCGAAAACTAGAGATAACTTTAAACAACTTATAAAGAACTCACTTTTTTTCTCAACACTTGTCGTAGCTGTTTTCATGTCTTTTTCAAAATGGCGGAAGACTAAATTTTTTCCAAAATTCAAGAAATTCGTGCATTTTAAAATTGATAAATTCAGTGCGCGAACTTCTCGCGTTAATCATTTTTTAATGCGAGAAAATAAAAAAATATGCGAGATTCTCGCGTTCTCGCGCTGTAGTGAAAACACTGCATAATGAAAGATTTAGGTTCAATTATGGAAAAATAAAAAGTGTTAAAATTTCCTAATGAGATTGAAATCATGTATTTGAATTTCTGTAAAGGTTGTTAATGGTTGTACTTTTTTCAGTGTGTTTTATTTTTGTGGTACCTGTTACACTTTTAAACACTTGTAGCTATAAAGATTGAATAGAAATGACAGCAGTGGAATGCCATTTATCTGAAGAAGAAAATTAATTTGTATCCAGTTAATATAAATCATGAAATTTTTTTAAATTTTTTTTAATTAATTCCGTTGAAGATTATATGATTCTAATATTTTAAAACCTGCCGCTATTATTGTAATTATGACTTTCTTATTAATTCATATTTCTTTACTTTTAAGTTTTACTGGTTCCAAGTTTTAACAGGGAGACAGAATCAATATTTAAAATAATTTTGTTGCTTCATAAAAGAAAAATGCAATTTTAATTTTAAATATCAGCTTACTAATTATTTAAATTTGCAGTTTTATAGCTTTGAAAATTCAAACACCTTTGACATCTACCTTCTAAAAATGTGAGTTCCCACAAATAATTTTTTTAAACTATGGAATTTGTGATAAGCGACATTTCAAGATAATTTAATTGAATCTGTTAAAGTTAAAGAAGAACTATGCTGGTGAAACTTATTTTTATAGCTTAACAAAACAAGCAATTACTGCCGAAGGTGTAATACAAAAAATTCAGGTTGATAAATCAGGAGCTCTACTAATGAAAAAATATGAAGATATACACTATTATTTATATAATGTTAATAATAGTGAGGTTAAAAATTAATAAACTAGGCGGAATGTATAACACCCCACGTTTGTGAATTGATTACCTTCGTAAGTATTAAAAAGAAAAGAAAAAACAACGACAACAACAACTTTAGGTTGAACAATAAAAGCCTGAACTGTAAAATGTTGCTTCTTAGGTTGATAAATTAATACCTCTAAAAATACAAAAATATATACTTGAGGTTAAGAAATAATAACCTAAGGTAGAACATGGAACATCTCGCGTTAATAAAAAATAACCTTTTCAAGGGTCAAAAAATATATTTGAGGTTGATCTGCAATAACTTGATGTGCAAAATGGCGCACCTTACGTTGATAAAAAAAAAGAAAAAAACCTTTACAAGCATAAAAATATAGACTTGAGGTTGAATAACTTGAGGTAGACCTCATGTTAGTAAAATATTACCTTTACAACTGTAAAAAAATACACTTGAGCTAGATCCAGAATAACCTGAAGTGTTAAATGAAACACATTAGGTTGTTGAATAAATATTTCCACAGGTGTAAAAAAATATACTTCAGGTTGATAAATAGATACCTATGGACGAAAAGGAAAGACCTTAAAGTAGTAAATATCTACCTCACCACAGATGTAAGATGAAACACCATTGGGTGATATATATATATATACCTCTGCAGGTATTTTTGAGGTATTCATTTGCACCTTTTTCTACCTAACTATAGACTAAAAATATAGTCTTTTTAAGCCGAGAATGTTTTGATAGTAAATGTAAATAACATGCTGAGCATGATTTTTTTTATTACAACGCAACATTTTACGGGTCACATTTAAATAACTTAATTTATACCTTTAAAAAACACCTCATTTATACCTCAAATTTTCCGTAAGGGACATTTTTTTCGATCATAATCAAATTTAATAAAGAAAAATAAATAATAATAAAATATTGTCCAAGGATATATAAGTTTCATAGAATTGAATAAGAATTTTTTGATTTGCTTATTTAAAACATAAAAAGCAAATGTGCATTTTATTATAGTTTGAAAAGCATTAAGTTTGTCATATCATATTGTTTAAAAAAAAATAATAATAATAATAATTTTTTTTAGACATTAAAACTTTGAAAATGTTATCTCTCTAAACTACTCTGTTTTATTTGTGTAGTACACGGCCTTTTCGCCCGAGGGGGAAAAAAAGAGAGAAAGGAAGGGTGAAAAGAAAAGGATACATATCCTTCACCTCTATACCTTCATCTCCACCATTTGACTGCAGGAGATATCAGATATGGTTATTATACATTCGTGGAACACGCTGCCATCTATCGGTCAATGTCAACATTTCACTAATAAAAATATAGTCTTTTCAGGCCGAGAATGTTTTGATAGTAGATGTAAACAACATGCTGAGCATGATTTTTTACTTCTACGCTACATTTTACCGGTCAAACTATTTAATACTTGTGAAAATTAAGTAAAAACCAGGACCTTTCGCTTATTTTATACACTTGAATCCTCGCAGGTATGTTTGTCGTTTTATAAAATTTGATATAACATAGCTGATTCGAAAAGTTTATGTGGTACATAGTTAATGTTAACTCCGTTTGTATGCATGCCTTTAAATAGATTTAAGCTTTTACATTTGAAACAATTATTTTCGCCTTTGAAATTTAAATTTGTACAATCGCAATCGCACTTATTCTATTTTCCAGTAGATGAGGTAAACAGTACATAGCACGACGTTGCAATATGGTGTATATTTTTAATAAGAAATTATTGCGTTTTGCTGTGTTCGTTCATAAATTATGCGTGTGTTTCAAAATGTCAAATGAACAAATGCAATCGCTACCGTTATATTTGTATACGTAATCACGGATGTGGTTGTTGTTGTACTGCGTGAACCCCACAATGTTTACAAACAAAAAAACCGGTGGATATGTTACCGCTACGAAAGTGTAGTAGTAACTAGTTATTCTGCAAATTAATGAGCTTTTTTAATACTGTTGAAGTGACAAAAAATAATTTTATTTCTCGAATCACCTAAGTAATCTGCAAACTGCCTAGACAGTACTGTCTTTATGTATAGGCCCTTGAGAATTTTACTTTTTATAAATTGTATTAATTAAAAAAGCTAAGAATAAACAACATTACCATATATATTTTTTAAAATAAATATATTCTATTGTATAAAGTGTGAATTTTTTCTTCTTCTACAAATAGTGATTGATTATTATGCAAGCACCAATAATTTGAATAGTTTATCACCAAGAAAACTTAAAAAGTCAACCGAAATCTTTTTTTTATCGATCCAATGAAAATTTTAGGTACTTAGGCATTGAAAGATGTTTTAAGAACTGTTTAGTTTAACAAAATAATTCATGCTCTGTTTAGGTTTTTTTTGGAGAGGTACCTATTTTGTGAAAATTTAGAAATTATATTAAAAAATCAACACAAAAATATGGTAAAATAAGAAAATATTTTCAAAAATATTTAAATATTTTTCGAAAATATGTTAAAAGTATTTTGCGAAATTACCGTTTTTCCTAAAATGGAATTTGTGAAAGTACCTCTTAACGGCAGTAAATTTGCCCTGGACACACCCCTGAATTTATACCTTGTGATTTTTTTTTTTGATTTGTTGTGCCTTTATGTTTATTTAATTTAATTATTTTAATTAACTTCCATGATTTTAAAAATTATTTTATTATTTGGGGATTACAACTGGCTATAGCATCTCAATTAAAAAAAAAATTNACCAATAATTTGAATAGTTTATCACCAAGAAAACATTATTATTTTTCTACGTTCCAATGAAATTTTTAGGTACTTAGGCATTGAAAGATGTTTTAAGAACTGTTTAGTTTAACAAAATAATTCATGGTCTGTTTAGTTTTTTTTTGTAGAGGTACCTATTTTGTGAAAATTTAGACATAATTTGTGAAATTATGTTAAAAAATCAACGCAAAAATATGGTAAAATAAGAAAATATTTTCAAAAATATTTAAATATTTTTCGAAAATATGTTAAAAGTATTTTGCGAAATTACCGTTTTTCCTAAAATGGAATTTGTGAAAGTACCTCTTAAGGGCAGTAAATTTGCCCTGGACACACCCCTGAATTTATACCTTGTGATTTTTTTTTTGATTTGTTGTACCTTTATGTTTATTTAATTTAATTATTTTAATTAACTTCCATGAATTTAAAAATTATTTTAGTATTTGGGGATTACAACTGGCTATAGCATCTCAATTAAAAAAAAAATTATGCATAGTTTAAAATAGCTTTATTTGAGTTTTTGGGTAATCAAAACATGTTTAAATTTGTTACAATTATTGCATCATATCTTAAAAATGATTTACTTTATGTATGTGAAGTTTTTTTAAATTCGTTTTTAAACATTATGACATGTTATAGGAGGGGTCTAAAACATTTTTATGCCCGAGTGGGGGGGGGGGGGCTTTGCATGCTATTATGATAACCCTGTCCCCACTCCTCCCCTCTTTTCAAAATATATGCTAAAATTTTCTTGCATATTTTTTTTTAACATTTTTATTAATATGGATTTTAATTTACAAATTTGTTTATCGAACTTTATCTGCAATACCGACATACTGCCGATATTGCAGTTGATATCGATAATACCATTATGATTAGTTCGATCGATAACTATGTAAACACTTTACGTCAACAATGCAACAACAAACCAGCAAAGAAAACAGTGAAATTGATAGTGAGATTAATTACAAGAAATACTTACACTACAAATAGCTTCATAGTTTTCATGATACTACTATGATAACTAAGTGAAGAAAATTAACATTTTCAAAAGTAAATCTTTTGAAATTATTTATAAATAAATTTGACAGGTAGGTTAAATGTTTACTAATAGAAAAAAAAATGATTTAATACTATTTTAATAAAATGTTAGTCACGTCACAAGAAATGTTGAAGTCTCAAATTAAAGATAAACTTGTGAATACTTTTCCTAACGTTCACATTGCATTAAGAATATATTTGTCGATTCTTGGATCAAATGCAGAAAGATCTTTCTCCAGATTAAAATTGATAAAAAATTATTTGCGTTCAACAATGAATCAAGATCGTTTGGCATCGCTCGCACTTATGTCTATTGAATACGACATTTTGCGTAGTTTGGAATTCGACAGCATAATACAAGATTTTGTTGAATCCAAAAATCGCACAAAAGTAATATCATAAGATTCTGCAAAGTAATTTATTACCGAAAAATATTATATTTTTACTTGTATCTTCATAATTTTGTGCAAAATACACTTGTTGTTTTTTAAAGCTAAAT
The DNA here is from genome assembly GCF_043381705.1 of Parasteatoda tepidariorum. Classification (NCBI taxonomy): domain Eukaryota; kingdom Metazoa; phylum Arthropoda; class Arachnida; order Araneae; family Theridiidae; genus Parasteatoda; species Parasteatoda tepidariorum. The sequence goes on along the minus strand of NC_092209.1, from coordinate 79,521,539 downwards.
TATTTTTTCAACAAATTTTTTTCTCCCAAGTTTTTCGTAGGCCCCTGAATTTCGTAGGCCCTAGGCACGTGCCTAGTGTGCCTATAGGTTAATCCGGCCCTGCCTACTAGGCATAATCAATCGATTTAAAATATTATTACAACTAAGGAAATTGACTGAATGCCAGTTATTTATTTTTCTGCATCTAAAAAATCAAGTCAATATATACAATCAAACAATTAACAAATTTTGTGACAGGATGAGAGAAACTCACTACTCTTGTTTGTAATTTCATTATTTATATCGTTGAAAGAAAATTCTAATTAACACATCTTGTACTTTGTTATTGTATTTCCCCCACCTCATACTGAAAGCAGTTAGCAATGTTCCGCATCTGCGCTAACTCATCTGTAAGTAAGAAAACAATAGTGAAAATATACCTTTATTTTTTAAATCGTTTGCTTTGTTTTTTCTCTTTTTGTTTTTCTATTTTATCATAAGTTTGATATAGTACTTAAAAAACAAAGTTTCTCGATTAGTGTAACCTTATAGTTTTTTATAGTTCATATTTCGAAATGGAAAACACATTTATGATGTAATTTTGACATAGTTATACAAGTTTATTCGATTCATATAGTATAAACCTATGCTTTTTGTAGTTCAACATTACTTAGTAGACTTACAGTGTAATTGTTCAGTAGTTGTGTCGTATATGTTCCTTTTTGTAGCGCTTTTAAAAAGTGCTTGTTTATTTTTGTATTTTTAAAAGCCCTTTAAGGTGCTTTTTTCATTGGGTGTTTTTAAAAAGAGCTTAATTTCCCTTTTCAAAATGAGAGATTTTTTTCTTTAACATGTCGATATTCGCCACGATTTGTGCAAAAAGCGTGGTTTTCACATTGTTCTATTCAACGTTTTCACAATTCATTCAACTACAATTCATTTCGGCGTACCGTCGGTCCATAGCGTATGAAAGCAACAATCATTTTACATGTTTGATGAAATACTTGTAGGTTCGCATGTGCGTATACTGAACTGAATTCGGCGGGAAGGTAAGGATTCTTGCACTCTTACGTGCAACTCTGCTGCATTTTGCAAGAAATTCTCATTTTTCGCCCCCTGAAATCGAACCGAAATTTTGCTGATTACGGGGACCAACTAAACATTGCCAAACATTTATTTTTCCTAATAGCAAAATAAAGTTTTATTTCTCTTGTTAATTTAATCCTTGAAGTGCCATCATCTTTGTCACTAGCAAGCTAATGGCTTCGCTCTCTTCTATTTATAGATTAGTACCATAATCCTTGAACTTGACTTGGGGATCATTCATTAATTACGTATTTACATGTGGGTTCCCATAGCAATAAAGAACCACAACTCTTCATTTCCTCAAAATTTCCATCTCCATTTTTTTCATTTAATTTAATAAAGATGAGAATTAATTAAGATTTTTAAGTAAGAATTTTTATATTACGGACCGTCCATCAATTGTATAAAAATATTTTAAACTTTTATTGTACATAATAAATATTTTCACTTTACTTTTTTTACTGAATATTTTTTATTATTGTATTATTACTTTTAAAATTTTCAGTACTCTTAAGTTGTTTTATGAAAAAATTATAATATTAAAAATAATATTTAGAGGCAAGATTTTTAAAAAAGTATGAAATTGGGGTCTTTCACTATTTTAAATGCAGCAAAAAATTTTATGTTATTCAGATATGTAATTCATCTCGTAATGATTTCATTTAAACAAAAAAAATTTCGTTAATTAAATATTATGAGTGATTTATTAAATATTATGAGTGTAGGGGCCATATAATAATTTACTTATGACAAAAATGTTAGCTTCAATACTCATTAAATTTAAGTTTCAAAATTATTTAAATTAGTTTAATCATTTCATTAAAGAAAAGCTGAACAAAGTAACAATTTTTACTAAAAATTTATTAGGGGCCATTCATTATTTACATTTGTAATATGAAAGTATTTAAGATTTCTTAGTTTGCTGCATTCTTTGCGCATCTTTGTAAATTCTGTATAATCAATAATATTAATCTTGTTAATGTTTTGTTGAATATGCTTTTATAAATGATTTTTATTTAAATCTTAAAATTACACTCGATAACCTTTTTAAATAATAATTAAATTAATTATAATTTTGATTTTTTTACATAGTTAAGTAAAGTAATTATTAATTTAAAAAATAGAATCGAACCAGCAAATATTGAATCTTTTTAAAATTGTGTATAAATAGTTTTTATGTCTAATATAATCAAGAAAAGAGTTACAGTTATAGATATTACAGAAAAGAGATACAGGAAAGGGACCGATATCCTGCATGTAGTTTCTTGGTATGGGCTGGCATTATGAGATCGATGGCCGTACACCCCTTTATGTGCTTCCACCTGGGACTATGGCAGGCCAACGCTGCATTAATGATATTCTGTTACCTCATGTTCGCTTTCTTATTGGTGCTGCCGGTGATAAATTTGTCTTTATGGAAGGCGACGCAACATGTCATTGAACAGTCGTTGTGGAGGAGTGTGTACAGAGTGATGATATTTAACGCCTGGGATAGCCAGCACGTTCTCCAGATCTGAATCACATTGAAAATGTGTGGGATGCTTTGGGGAGGAGTGTTGTTGGTCGAGAAAGCCCGTCAATAAACGAGGACACCCTCATCCGTGTACTGACAGCGGAATGAGTAATTTGCCCCAACAGCTGCTGAATGCTGTTTTTGTTTTATTTTATATTTATAACCGTCGTTGAACAGCCAACCCGAATTTGAGTTTACGAATACCAATGTCCAACTCCGCAACCTTGTAATTTTGAACCCAATCCAGAACACAGGGGAACTCCTGGATTAGTGCCCCCTGAGGTATTAATTTGTTTTGGGAACTTAAAGGACTTTGTGACCCCGACAGATTTAACGTGCACAAGTCACCATTTAATAATTCTTCGGCTGGATTCGAACTGGTTCTCACGAACACGAGTTCAATGCCCTACCAACCAAGCTATCCCGTCCTCTGCTGAATACTGTTGTGCTTGCAACTTGTATTGCCCCCACACCTGGTTGTCACTCCCCCTAATGACATAATGGATTCCTACAAATGGTATTTCCATTTTTCTCATTTTCACGTTTTCAGCACTAAATGACTTTTTTGTTTCTTGAACACAGCTCAAATCTTCTGCCTTTAACCACGTTTAATTTTTTATGCTCTATGCAACCATTAGTGTTCCATCCTTAGCAATTGCTTAGCAGTATATCTATATTATATAAAACGCTAATACGTACGTATCAATAAAACCGATGATATTTCTTTTCTCGCGCTGGCAACAGTTTTCATTTTTAATTGATTGGATTCGGCACGCAAGTAGAGCACGTAGTGAGCATCATATGGCTAATCCATGTTATATAAAACGCTAATACGTTTTAATTGATAGGCTTCGGCGCGCAAGAGCACGTAGTGAGCATCATATGTCTAATCGGGTGAATTCTCACCGAATTATCAAAAAAATTCTCACAAAATTATCTTCATCGAAGCCGATGCTTTACATCCGGCGTTCAGTACTATTTCATATTGTTTTACAACACATGGTTTTAGCCCTCTGGTGGGAAAGACTTTAAAACAAAACTTACAACAGTTACTTTTCTCAACAACTGAAATTTAGAATAGTGTGATTAAGAAAAATATGTGAACTGTTTGCAATTTCAAATTAATATTGAAATGCACAGGTTTAGAATTTTCTACAGTGAAAAGTTTTCGGAACTTCAGTGTTCAAAAAAGTATACAAAAGCTAGACGTTAAGAACGTATGCAATGCTCGAGCAAAGCGAGCATCGGATTGCGAAGCAATCCGATATGAACTGCGAAAGCAGTTTCGGGGGTTGGCGAGTGCCAGCGAGCAGGGGGCGAAGCCTCCTAGTTTTAATTAAAAAATTTTCTGTTTTTCAGAAAAATGCATTTGTTTTATAGCATTTCGAAAATAGGTAATATCCGTTTAATTATGGAAAACAGGGAAATATGGTGTGACCTTATTTCCTTTTATGGTGTTTTAAGTCGAAAATATTTATTTTTCAGCAGAGAACATTTATTCATTTTATAGTATTTTAAAATAAAAAAATATTCGTTTTGGTTATGCGCTTCGTTCTGTTACATTTACTATTCATGTTCTTTGAAAACAATTTGGAAGAACTATTCTTACCATTGCGCTTTATTTTTAGACGCATTTATCAAATGCTGTCATCTACTTTTGTTCGCTTCATTCAATCTTGGAATTACTTCCTCACTCAAAAAGATAACACTCTAAAATACAGTTAACCATGGATGGTTGACTGAATGTAAACAATAACAAGCTTCTTATAACTAGAAGAAGAAATATAGAAAACTTCTGGTGTATCCCTCCGCTTATGTTATGTTTAAGAGGCGATGCGTGAACAGGCTCAATATTCTGAGAAGTTTTAATATTGTGATTTTTGTTTGAATTTACGCCTAAATTTTATCTTCCATAAGAGTTTCGTAATTTATAAATTCTAACTGATTGTGAGCCTAAAATAAATTTAAGAAAATTAATATCACAATATAAGCAATGTGTAAGGTTTGCCACATTTTGAGTGTTATCTCTTATTTGGCTATATTTGTGCAAAATATCACCTTTAGTTATTTTTTGGGTTGCATCTTACAGGCCATAGCATGCTTGCGGACTCTTCCAAATTTACATGTAGTTTGTTTCGTTGAAATTTACATTAAAAAAAGCGTTATATTGTAAACACTACAAAAGATATATATTTGATGGCGCCCGTTTTCAAGCTTAGGCCTTAAAAATCGATCTAAAATAGAAACACGGAAGTTTTACGACGAATTTTAACCCCTAGCGCTACTTGTGCTTAGCTTTATACCTTGACCACCAGAATAAGCTTTATACTATCAACCATTACATAGTGAGCCATGGTGGATCAGGGGATGGAGCGCTTGCCTGTCAATGAGGTGAACCGGGTTCGAATCCCGGCGAAGGCTGGTTTATTCGAATTCTGCACCCGACTCGCACCGACCACTGTGAATGTTCCGACCACTTAAAATAACCTCAGTGGTAGACAGATCATGGGTTAGAGTCCCCTTGCAGTCAGGCTAACTGTGGGAGGTTTTCGTCTCAAAATCTAAACGCAAATGCGGGTTAGTTCCGTCAAAATGTCCTCCACGAGGGCAAATGTCTCCCATTGCTTGATCCAGGAGTTTTAAGACTGTTATTGACGAAACAAATTTATTTTTTCGCATTAAATGTTTCAAAATGACTGGCTGCGGTCAGTAAGCGGGTGGGTGACCAATTTGATTAGCCTACGAAAGGACCGAGGGTGCGCAGTATCGGTCCTCTTTAAACTGTTCTATCGTAAATTGCTTGTCGTCGGACTACCAAAGCGAGGGAGCTATCCCTTTTGCAGAGGATCGAAATTGCGGCATGTCTTCGGATCATCCTCAGGGATGTTTCCCAGACCGTCGCCAATAGCCCATTGTGTAGCTTCAGTGCGACGTAAATAAAAGTACCTAAAACTACCTAAATGTTTCAAAATCAATTTGTACTTTTCCCCTTCTTTTGGTTAGCACATGCAACACTCGTTAGCAAACTTTAAAAGTCGCCAAAAAGTTAATTTTCGCCAAAAGAAGTTCGATCGTTAAGGTTCCGTAGCAGAAACACTTAACATTTATTGGTTAATTTGTTCACTACATACATATTTTTTTAATTAAATCAAATTTCCGTCAAATCTTTATTTTATATATACCCCGCAATGTTAGAATAAATTATGTAGGATAGATTTTTCCTCTATCGAAGATGATAATTCTTAATATGTGATTCAGTGATTTCGGTACGTTAAAAGAAAGGTATTCGAGTTAATATAACAATAATAAGATTCTAATAAATAAAAAAAAGAAGAAGAAAAAAAAACTCTTTTTCATCGGGAAATTAATTTAGATAAAATGGCTGAAGTTTCAGGTTTCAAAATAAACAGTTTCACCAGTTCATATGTGATAAAATCGAATTGTATGTCTCTGGTTCGGAAATTACCAAGTTCCAGTTTTATTTTGGAGGTTTTGTTAACACCATATGTATTATTAAAATAACCAAATACAAGGGTGTCTTACTTTATAATGTTATGATTTTAACAAATTCAGAGGTTTACTTAGAGTTTTCGATTAGCTAACCCCGTCACAAGTTATTTTACTGTAACTGGCGAACTGCAAGGGATCACGTGATCGCGATAGTGAAGGGGTTAATCTTTGTTCAACTAATAAAATAAGTTATGTGAATTAATTAAGCTTAATGACATAATTTTTTTGTAAAAATTTAAAATTTTAAATGATTATGTACTGCAATTTGATTATTACATTATTTGATTTTCAGATCTAGGGATATAGTAATTCGTTAATTTGAAATCTTAATTTAAATCGATTTAAAAAAAATAATTTATTCAAACCAAATAATTTAAAATTATTTTTTTAAAAAAGAAAAGCATTGATTTTTAGTGATATTTTTCTGTGAGATTTCTAAATTTCTGTGAGATTTTTTTAAAATTATTACATAGAAAAAATATAAAAGAAATGGTAATAATTTTCAGGTCTAAAGATAAAGCACTTATTTGATTTAAATTAACTGATATACTATCAAATCATTGATTATTTTTTTGAACAAAAAACTTTAATTTAGAAATTAATTTTATATAAATGATTTTTTTCAATTTTAATGAATTAAATTTAAATTTAATTTCTCATTTTCAGTGAAAAAGTTTTTAACTGCCTATGCACTAGAATTAATTATTAGATATTAAGTTTCTGATCTAGAGATTTGTAAATTTATAACAACTGATTTAAAAATTAAATTTAAAATAGTGAAAAATTTTCTGATTGGTTACATCAAATGATTGCATGTCTTTGCATGTATTTTTGTATTACTAGAAAATATATATATATTTTAATTAATATAGTTTAAAATGATCGTGAATGATTTTTATGATATATATATTATTAAAAACATTAAATTTTTCTTAATTTCTAAATTTATTTCATCTTTCAAAGTATAATTGTTTGCTATTTTTTAATTTTAAATAAAAGAAATTCAAGATGCATGGTTGTTTCCTAAGGCTAAATTTGGTTCGATTTGTAATTCAGAGATGGCACCACGATCTATTTCAGAAATCTCTGAAATTTTTTTTATTGACAACAATTAAAAATCAATAAAATAGCCTCATCGTTACCGCTGTTATTTTTGTACAAAGTTCTCATGCTAATTCTACTGTTTTCTGATTTTACTGATGATAATTAACTTAACTTAATTATATATTTAAGTAAATAGAATTTAGAATTACAATTTTAAAATAATTTAATTTGTAAAGTTCACCTAGATGGCGCTCTATTTACTGCCGGTTTACAAATAGCCATCAAATAGCTAATATTTTCTTTACATCACTGATTCACTATGTGAAAAAATGTTGTACGTGTAAATATAATATTAAAAGCACATATGTAGTTGCATTTCCAGAGTTTTTGTGAATAATTATCTATAATTTTTGAATATTTATTTGATATGCAGAACACACATGAAACTTGAATCCAAAGATAAAGGTAAATTTTAGAATATTATTGTTTTAAGTCCTCTCCCCCATTATTTATATGGGTATGATACTTATGTAAAATATTCAGTGAAGACGTCAGATATAGTTCTGTTCTTTCAAATACGTAAAGGATGTTTTCGTAATTATAAATACGTAATTTATGCTGTATTAAGGTCTACTTTGTTCTTTTTTCAGAAACATAGAAATGTACAGTTTGATTTGTTTACATGATTGATCATATAGATTATAGATTTAAAAAAATAGCTTTTCTTTACGTTTTGAATTTTATCAAAAATTATCTTAAAAATTGGTTTTTGTTGTAATACGAAAAATATAAACTATTCTAGTTGTTTTTAAACGTGTATTATTTTTAATTAGTTCAAAAATACGAGTTAAAATTTTTTTTTTTTTAATCATATAACTGTATATATAGTATGTTTATATGTATATGCTATTATAGAAATGGGGGATGGCCTATCTCTTGGCAGGGAGAACATCTCAATTTTCCTCTGAATAAATTTTTTATTAAAAATGTGAGAATACTTTATCTCCTTAACTCTTTATAGAGCTATTTTTTTTTCTCTAGTAATGTTATGTTAAATTATTTTGGTGAATGAGATTGGCTTATAAAAAGAGATTCATTTCGCTTACCATCTAAAATTAATTAGGTTTTTGAAAACCTTTTTTTAAATGGGAAATGGGTAAGTATTTTCTGAAATTTTACCTATTGCAAAAAAATAGGTCAAAAATTTGGACCTATAGTCCCTGGCCAAATTATTGCACGCACTATAAGATTCCATGTAAAATATTAATTATCAGGTCATACTATACAGCTTTATTGTTTTTACGCGGTTTGCACTTGTTTATGTTTGCGTATCAATTGGTTAACATTGTAATGCCATACGATAAAAATAAATACAAATAGGAAGTATATCAGAAATCTCCTGAATAAAAACCCATTACATGTATGTTTAAATATAAAAGTATTGCCTATAAACACGAGCAAAACATGTCATTATTAAAAAACTATAGTGCGTCTAATGATTTGATCTAATTATTATAACGTACTAAGATAATACCTGATATAATAAATATTCTATGTTTATGTAATATATTGTATAATTTAACCCCACTTGATACACTAACGCAAACAAGTGCTAACCGGTCTCAGCCGCGTAAAAACAATAAAATTTTAGAATTCTCTGCTTACTTATACAAATATACTTGACGAGAAATTATCGAATTTACGAACTCATAACGCACTAGTGAAAATAACTCGCTAGTGTTGGCTTTTTTTTTTTTTTTTTTTTTTTTTTTTTTTTTTTTTTTTTTTTTTTTTTTTTTTTTTNAATTTTTAAGAATATTTAATCTTTTTTTACAGGTATGAAACATACCATTTAAATGTAAAGCAATAAACATAAAAGAATAAATTTTAAAAACATTAAAATGTGCAGAAAAAAAAACGAATCACATTGAAGTAAAATTAAGAAAAGAAAATCATTAATCGTAGTTAAATCGAATAATAAAAAAAATTGTTAAATCGGGTTTTTTTCTTTTCTTTTTTGGATTACTAATAATTTTTAAGAATATTTAATCTTTTTTTACAGGTATGAAACATACCATTTAAATGTAAAGCAATAAACATAAAAGAATAAATTTTAAAAACATTAAAATGTGCAGAAAAAAAAACGAATCACATTGAAGTAAAATTAAGAAAAGAAAATCATTAATCGTAGTTAAATCGAATAATAAAAAAAATTGTTAAATCGGGTTTTTTTCTTTTCTTTTTTGGATTACTAATAATTTTTAAGAATATTTAATCTTTTTTTACAGGTATAAAACATACCATTTAAATGTAAAGCAATAAACATAAAAGAATAAATTTTAAAAACATTAAAATGTGCAGAAAAAAAAAAACGAATCTCATTGAAGTAAAATTAAAAAAAGAAAATCGTTAATCGTAGTTAAATCAAATAATAAAAATTTAGTTAAAATCGGATTTTTTCTTTTAAGATTACTAATAATTTTTAAGAATATTAAATCTTTTTTACAGGTATAAAACATACCATTTAAATGTAAAGTAATGAACATAAAAAAATACATTTTAAAATCATTAAAATGTACGGAAAAAAACTGAATAACGGTGAATAACTTTTGTTCTAATGATTGGATTTTCGCGTTCTAGAGTTATATCTTAATGGCTCGAGCGGGTAGCATTAAATACGTTAATTAATTAGTGCAGACGATATTTTTCGTTACTAAATCAGACACAAAAACGTTCTTTCTCTGAATAAACATACCTTTATTTTGATCGGATTTGAATTTCTGTCCCCCAAAATGTAGGGAGTAGCCGCAATCTGGGAAATATGGTCTCAATAGTTTGGTTCCACGTAAAAAATAATTTATAATAACTATTTATCATTTTTTTTATTATTTTATTTTAATCGAAAAAATTGTAAATTTTTGTAAATTTTTTTATATCTATGTTTGAGACATTCGAAAAGTGTCTGCGCAGTGCAGCATAATTTTTCCTGACCCAGCTCTCAGACTTAAAACTACTCATCGAATACTTAATATTCTTCCAATGAAAAAGATTTGAAACTCATGCTCTGTTTTGTTTTGGGGTTAAGCACATTGTAGAGTCTATAAAAAATATATATGTATATATTTGGAAAAAATTAATTAGCAACACACTAGCTACAGTCTATAATTTTAACTGTGCCATATTTTCTAGCTGTTCACCAGAATTGGTGTTATTTGGTAATTAGTGTTCTTATGAATGCATTTTCAAAAGATTTCTGATGATGTTAAACTATGCAGCTCAGGAAAATGCACACTGTATTGCTGGAAAAGAAAATTGTCTTCTTACCTTTTCATGCATTATCCTTGGAGAGAAAAATCACATGTTATCACCATTTTTGAACAAAAAGATATTCAAATATGTTTGGCTCACATCAGCATAAAATTAATAAACGTTAATGCAGTATTTGCCTGTAAAATATTGATATATCTTCGGTGTTACCGGTATTTACCCGTAATATTTATTTATTTTATGCCTTCTTATTAATATTCTCTGTTATTATTACGTTTTTGATTCTGATTACTGTTCAGAATTTAAAACTGAAAGTGTAGTTCTCATGCATAGTACTCGTGTGATATTACTTTATTATGCAATATTTTATGATTAAGTTATTTGGTTACCGTTTTACTTTGTTAAACGGAAAATAAATTATGTCTACTTTAATATTAAGTTTTATGTAAAGTTATTTGAAGTTAATTTTGCAAATAAAACAATGGATGCAAAATAACTATTTAAAACTCTAAGGTGATACAAAGCAGAGCGCGAAATTTCGCAAAAATCCATTGGCGATCGAATCTTTAAAGCTGGCAAATAAATTTTGTTTTGTAAAATGTTGCTTTTAAAATTAAAGCAGGGATCTGTCCAGACATTTTGTGAAAGGTCCGTTTTTCGTGAAATTGTGAAAAAATTACTCACATTCTTTCAACCAGGGTCCGCTTTTATGAATTTGTGCAAATAGGGTCCGTTATTGCGAAAAAAAAATTTTTCAAGGAGTTTTTAAATTGTAAAGACATACAAGATTATGCTCAACACTGTAAAATTGTAATTAAAGAAATTAAATTTTAAAAAATAAACAGCAATTGCTCTTCTAAATTAGAGATATAACATACAAATATTTGGCATTTAGCCTATACTGCTGAACGCAGAATATTAATTTCCGACGAACAATGGAAGAATTGTCTGCCGAAGACAAAATGTAATTCGTTTACATCCATCTTTCTTGTTTTCTGCCCTGGAAAGGGTTTAATCGATTAACAAAATAATAATGAAGATAAACAAATTTGTGAAGGGTCCGATTAAAAGAAAAATCATTTTGTGAAGGGTCGGTTTTTAAGCTAAAATATTTTGTGAAGGGTCCGTTTTTAAGTTAAAATATTTTGTGAAGGGTCCGTTTTTATGAAAAGATATTTTGTGAAGGGTCCGTTAACGGACCCAAATTTCTTCTAAACAGACCCCTGATTAAAGTAACCATATTTTTCCCGGAATTTAAAGTTAGCGTTTGCGTGCTATAGATCAAGATGTCCCAATAGACTGAAGACAGAAACTTTTTTCTGTTGTCATAGGCCATTAAAGCAATTGTTGCGATTCTTGTTCTCTAGTGGTGCCACCTATGGCCAAGATTTCGAATTCTGCCACACCCATACGCTACACCCGTTTAAAGGGCGGACCCATTCACAGATCGTAATTTTGACCTGAAAAAGAGGACGATCAATCTCCAATTTAGCACTCCCAGAGGTATAACTTGTTATGAGAACATGGAGGACTTTGTTACCCGGCAAATTTAACGTGGCAAAAATAACCAGCTATCAATTACTACAAAGGGAGTCTACGGCCGACTAGATTCGAACTCCCGATTTCACGAACATGAGTCCAGCGTCCTTGCAATCAGGCTATTTCGGCTCGGAAGATTGAGACATTTGATAATTTGCTTCAAATTTTTATGAATGGTGCTCCCCTCCCCCTTTAATAAAGTTTGACCTTTGGGTTGCAATTGTTATTTTAAATTCGAAAGACCGCGCTATACAACCATAAAGTATTTATTATATTTTCATATATATTATTATTTTTTGTTTTTTTAAAAATTCAAACGTGTAACGAAAATGACACCTTTAAAATGCACACAGTTAATCCTTTAAAAGCAGACATTAATTTGAAAATCAGACAAAAATCCGAAACTTTGACTATTGTATTTTTTGATTGGCTTGACTTTTTTTTTATATATATATTGAATTAGCTTTTGAAAAATGAATATTGCTCAAGTTTGAGCTGCTAAAAAATTATCCTTACCTCAGTGTTTTCACTACAGCGCCAGAACGCGAGAATCTCGCATATTTTTTTTTATTTTCACGCAATAAAAAATGATTAACGCGAGAAGTTCGCGCACTCTATTAATCAATTTCAAAATGCGCGAATTTTGGAAAAAATTTCATCTTTTGCCATTTTGAATAAAATCCGTTTCACTTTTCTTCCTTTGAACTTTCATTATTTTGAACATCGGTCCTTGTTATCTAACTTCCCTACTTACCAGTATTATTCAGAACCAGTGCGAACAGCAGAACACCACCCCCCCGAACCACGGAACCCCTTTCAGAACACATTTCTCTGCAACCACTTGTTCACCGTAGGTAAGGTTTCTTCATGTAAGACGTTTACATTTTTTTGTGCATGATGGACAAATACCTTGTTAAGGCGACATCTTCTACTCCGTAACGGACAAATGAAAATGAAACAAATGTCGGTAGAAACGGTCAAAACGAAACAAATACGGATATTTTTCAGCCAAATAAATATAATAACTGATGAAAAAGTAGATTTAGAACATTTTCCATGTGATGATGCAGCAAAAATATTCAATTAGAAGATGTTAAAAATGTATTATAATTAAAGAAATAATTTTTTTCCAAGTCTATACGTGTTTTTAGAAATTTCACTTAACTTTTTGAAATCTCACCTTGTTTTTGAGAAAGAGTGAGAAATTCTCTCCCATTTTTTTTTTCTGTAAAATTTGAAATTTCAAGGTCTTTCAATGTCATGTCTTCAAACTTGAAATATAAGTAATGTCTAAAAAAAAGCAACAACACCACCAAGCTTTTGTTAGTTGATCGATGCCTAGTTATGGGCGTTTCCTTGGGACTTGAATGGCTATATCTACTAAAAGCATCGTCTCAGAATTTCTAATAATAGTGAACCTTAATATTCAGTAAAGAAATTATGGGGGTGCTGTTGTTTTACCATGATTTTCAGGTCAGAGTGACGACAAAAACTGAATTTTTCATCAACTTTGATAGAGCATAACTCTTCAAAGCAACAATACCCCTAGGAGTGTATGTTCATAACTAGGCAGTGATATACTAATAATATAGCAAAACAAAACTTTGGGGGGTGCTGGTATTTTCGTTAGATAAACCTCTTATAACATACTTATATTTCACTTTTAAAGAAATGATCTTGAAATTTTCTACAGGGGAGGGAAAATGTTTTAGGGGCTCAAACTTGCAGAACATTCATTTGTCATAACCTACTTTAGTATATATATCTATGTATAGTTCCTGGCCATATTATTAGATGCACTACAAGATTCTAAGTAAAATTATAATTATCAGGTGATACTATACAGCTGTATTGTTTTTATGTGACTGAAACCGGTTTGCATTTGTTTACGTTCCTTTATCAATTGGTTAACATTGTAATGCAATACGTTAAAAATAAATACAAATAGGAAGTATATAAAAAAATCTCCTGAGTATAAACCCATTACACGTATGTTTAAATATATATAAGTATTGCCTATAAACTCGTGCAAATCATGCAATTATTAAAAAAATACAATGCGTCCAATAATTTGATATAATTATTCTAATATAATGCTTGATATAATAAATATTCTATATTTATATAACATATCGTCTAATTTATCCTATCGTCTAATTTAACCAATCGATACACGAACGTAAACAAGTGCAAATCGGTTTCAGTCACATCTAAACAATAAAGCTGTATAATATCACGTGATAATTAAGATTTTACATAGAATCTTATAGTGCCTCTAATAATGATAATAATAATAATAATATATATATATATATATATATATGTTCAAATTGAAGAATAAAACAAAGAAAAATAATAGACAAATGAAAATAAAGGGGGGGGAAATAATAATAATAAGTAAAAAAATAACAAACGACAGTTTAAAAAAAAAGAAAGTATGAAATTTTATTTAAAAAAACTGGGAAAAAAAAAGATATAATCTTTTCTTCAGCCCACACGATTATATCCGCGCTGATATTGTATCAATAAAGCCGAAGCAAAATATATTAATACAATAGTGTGAGGAGCACTCAAAAATCTTTTTAAAAAATAACAGCAAATAAAATAGATCACAAAAAATAAAAATAAGTAACATGTAAAAACAGAAAATAAAATAAAAGAAAAAAACATTAAAAAGGGGACTATAAAGCGAGTAGCAAAATCAGATCAACTTACAAGGACAGAAAATTTTTCAAGAATGATTTAAAAATGTTTTCGCAGAAAGATTGCCAGATTACAAAATATGAAAACAAAAGATGAAAACAAAAGCGCAAATTGAGTGTAACAA
>NC_092209.1:79489861-79505987 GCF_043381705.1 Parasteatoda tepidariorum | reverse complement strand
CAGCGATGGTTATAAAAATAATTAAAAAAACACGTTAATGTAGTATCAAAATATCTGTTACAGTTATATGATTAGCAAATATATATATTTGTGATATTTGTCCTACACAAATTTAATTAAATAATTATAAAAATTCATAAAATGCATTTAAATGAGCTGCTTATTTATGATTGAGTATTTTATCAATGTAGCCTTTTTTTTTAAATATGTAATTATTAGCTAATATTAGTCGAAGTTATCTTTGGAACTTTCTTATAATATTTCTTTTTATAAATTAAAACCTTAAAAATATTTGATCCAGTTTAAAATTGCATTTTAATTTTGTTATGTTCTATTGACAAAATTAGATTTAATAAAAATTGATTAATTTCAGTTTGAAATTCCATTTTTATTTAAGTTCTACTTACAAAATTTGATTTACTAAAAGTTGATAAATTGCTTTTTCTTAAACATACTGAAAATATTTATTGAATTTTTGGAGAAAAAAAACTCTTAATATTTGCTGTTCCATAGTTTTTCCGAGTATGCAGTGTTATTTTTATGATAAATTTAAAATCAACAATTTCTACTATTGATTAAAAATGACATAATTTCATGTTTGAACTTATTGGAGTTTACATTATTTACATAATTTTATTATTTAAAAATAAAATAAATTCCATTATTTGCAATCCCTCAAGAAGTTAGCTTTCTTTCAGTGAATACGTCTCCCACAGCCCCGAGGTTTCAAAATATTTTATATCTTTTTTTTTTCTCACTTTGTTTATAACACCGTTTAATTTCGTTACATTTCTTTCATCAGTATTGTTATCGCCTTGATGCCGATTCATGTAGAATAAACTATATATATAAACACAGTTTATTATGATCTAAGTTTTTCTTTTTTTGTAAAAATTTGCGAAGCACATGTGCGAAAAGCGTATATTGCATTATTTATAAACATTAAATGCGAGGCTTTGTTTGCTCTACATCCACAGTTTTTTAATCAGTCACATTAACTGTTATTTACTCACGTATTAAATTATCAATTTTAAATGTAAAGTAAATTACTCAAAAGTGTCAATTTTTACTTGACATTGCTTTCTTATCTATTCAAAATTAAATTTTTATAAGCTATTCAATCGTTAAGTATTGTTGATTTTACAAGTTTTATAATTAAATTTCTAATTCAGAATAATATATTTCGAAGCAGTATAAAATTACCTGCAGATTTTAGTTATTTTGTAGTTGGCAACAGTGTTGAAAGAGTTAAGTTTTTTTTTTTTTATTTTTTTTTTACAAAATTTCGTATTAAACGAGAAATTGCGTATTTAATCTTCATTATTTTTATTCTAATTTTTATTTTATTTGACATTGTAAGGAAAAATTTGTTTTACAAATTTCAATTTTTTCTTAAATTTTAATTTTTGGATAGATATATTAGTAAATTGATTGATGTTTGTCATATGCTTGTTTTTTTTCTTTATTATTATTTTTTTTTATTGCTTTTGTGCTGTGTTGTGTTTTTATTAGATATTGATACCACGATCCCGAAGTGTGTATACTAATAAAATTTTTATTATTTTTATTTTGTTTACTTTTTCTTTTAGTTTTATCGACGACATAATTTGTAAACCGTTTCATTTTGCTATTTCGTATAAGTCTCCCCACCCCTCATTCTTTCTAGAGTTAGCATCAATATAGATCAGTGGTTTCCAACTGGCGGCCCGGGGGCCGCATCCGGCCCGCAAAGCTTTTTTTTTGTGGCCCGCGAACTAAAATTTATTAGTTGTCATTTTTTTGCATACAATTTGCGTAAAAAATCTGTATGGGTTTGAAATACTTTTCTCGTTAATAAAAACCTAATTTCTTCGTTTCTGTGAAATTTAACATACTATCAGTGCAAAAAATTTATTTCTCAGGTTTAACATCTAAGAAAATATTTATTCAAATACAAAAATAATCGTGTATGTTGCACTTTTTTATTTCATTTTTTTTTTTTGTATTTTGTGAATATAATTTAGCATGTGTGTATCAGAAATTTTCACGAAGATATTCTCCGATTTAAATTTTTGAAACCACTCATTTTGGACGAAAATATTTACACACGCATTTGTTAAATTTAAATTTAAAATTTAAGTATCTATTCTCTGATGGTTGCAGCAGGCAAACCTCAATTTTGTCATTGAACATTTTGTGTGCTACTGTGTAAGTTTTTATACCAACCTTTTTAAAGTTTTATATCTTAACAATTAGATATCTGTTGCACATTAATTGTTTAATACATAGGTGTACATTAAAGTTATTGTAGCCAGGATTTTTTAATACGCAATGAAATATTTTTAAAAATCTGCTTCTTATTTTAATTTGCAATTCAATACTTTCGTTTTGTACAAATTGATAAAACTCTGACAGTAAAATTTAATGTTCGTTCAAACATAAGAGTCCTACATAAAATTTTGATAAAGTTTCGGCCCGATTTGTGTTTTTAATTGTGTCCCCCGGCCTCATGTAAGTTGGAAACCCCTGATATAGATATTTTTAAATCTTACGCTACAAAACTTTACATTCAGTCTGATGTAACCTACATTTATATGATACAGTTAAGAATCCATTGTGTCTGCAAAAAATTTAGCTTTCGAGTTATGGTGTTGTGTTTCAACTTGCATTTTCGCTTTCCTTTCACTTTTCTGTCCTTTTAGAAAATGTTACTGAGGTATTTATTGGTTATATGTTGGCGATTGTCGCCTCTGTTGTTGCCTAGTTGCCGCTTGCTAGAAAATTTGGTCGTCGTAGAAACTATTCAAGAATATTCAGATATTAAAACGTTATTGATAAGATTTTTTATTTCTTCAGTTATTTTACGTCTAAGTTGAGGACTTCTTTTTTACGTCCCGTCATTCAGTTTTGCAAAAATTATTAAGTTGCGGTGATTTTTTTTAATATTAAAAAGATGGTGCACTGGTTCGGTGATTCGAATCACCAATTTAGAGCTGTGATGGCACACGGGATAGAGCGTTCACCTTCCAATGAAGTAAACCGGGTTAGAATCAATAGCTCTGGAGGTACTGATCCAAAAGTTTCTTTGTCTTCTAGATTGGTTCAAAATTGCAAGGCTACGGAGTTGAACATTAGAAGTCATAAACCCAAATATGGGTTGGCTGTTTAATGACGGATAAAATAAAATAAAGTATACAAATAGAGCGGTGATGGCTCAGGGGATAGAGCGATCGAATCCTAGCGATGGCTTGTCAATACGAATTCCGCATCCAGCTTGCACCGATCACAGTGCTGATGTGAAATATCCTCAGTGGTAGACAGATCATGGGTTAGAGTCCCCTTGCCGTCATACTAACCGTGGGAGGTTCTCGTGGTCTTCTACTCCAAGTGACGCAAATGCGGGTTAGTTCCATCAAAAGTCCTCCACGAAAGCAAATTTCTCCCAATACTTGATCCAGGAGTTCCCTTGTCTTCTGGGTTGGGTTCAAAATAACAAGGCTACGGAGTTCGACATTAGTAGTCGTAAACCCAAAATTGAGATGCTGTTCAGCGATGGTTATAAAATATAATATAGAATTATAAAATAAAATCACCAAATCAAAACTCATTCGAATCATCAGAGTGAACTGATTTTATTGATTCGAATCACTTTGATGATTCGTTTTGCCCAACTTTAGAAAAAGAGCGTACGGTTATAATATCTAATATAAAATTATAAAATAAAATCACCCAAATTAAAACTCATTCGAATCAACAGTGATTCGGTCGGTTATTGATTCGAATCACTTACTGATTCGATTCAACAACTGATTTGAATCAGTAAATGCTTCGAATCAGTGATAGATTCGAATCATCAAAGTGAACTGATTTTATTGATAGATTCGTATCACTTTGAGGATTCGTTTTGCCCAACTCTAGAAAAAGAGCGTAGAAAAGAGCGTACGGTTATAAAATATAATATAAAATTATAAAATAAAATCACCAAAATCAAAACTCGTTCGAATCAACAGTGATTCGGTCGGTTATTGATTCGAACCACTTACTGATTCGATTCAACAACTGATTTGAATCAGTAGATGATTCGAATTAGTGATAGATTCGAATCATCAAAGTGAACTGATTCTATTGATTCGTATCTCTTTGATGATTCGTTTTGCCCAACTCTGGAAAAAGAACGTTATATCCAAATGCACGACATAACGAATGATTTCCAGTTTTACATATTCAAATATTCATTTTTTTTCTTCAGACAATTCATTCAAAATAAGGAAGCTAAAAGACAATTTATGGTTTCTTCCTGCGACTATATATTATTCATAAAGATATTTCATTCGATCGATTTGAGATCAAGTTCATGCTATACGGCCGGCCGCTTTTCAATGATCGGCTTTTCATTATCCAAATGGACTCCCCCAGGCACATCGGTCTATTAACTCGAAAGGCATTTGACCTTATAACAATTTTCCACTTGACATATTTTGACTATCTATTATTGATTCTTGTAGTCATAGGTAATAATGGAATGGATTAATTTTTGCGAAAACTCACACGGTTTTTATGCATTGCGTAGTGGTTGACAATTTTTCCGGCTACCCTATATAACGGAATTCCGACTTTATAAATAAAGGCAATTGTGTTAAGCAATAAGTTTTGAGAAATATTTAATAAGATGATCTCTAACAGTTTAGCTGTGAAAAAAAAAAAAAATGAATGTCTGTTTGATTTTGATTTTAACCGTCGTTGAACAGCCGACCCAATTTTTGGGTTTAGCATAAGAATATATACATTGGGTTTTAACATTAGAAAATATGATTAATAAAAAATAACCTATAAATGTATTTTTAAAGCAAGCTATATTTTAATTTTATTACCGTCGCCAACCCAATTTTGGGTCTATGATTACTAATGTTCAACTATGTAGCCTTGTAATTTTGAACCCGATTCAGAAGACAAGGGAACTCCCTTATCAAGTGTTGGGAGAAAATTGCCTTCATGGAGGACTTTTTGATGGAAATAACCCGCATTTGCGTTACATGGAGAGGAAGACCACGAGAACCTCCCACGGTTAGCCTAACGGTAAGGGTACTCTAACCCATGATCCGTCCACCACTGAAGATATTTCACGTCAGCATTGTGGTCGGTTCAAGCTGGATGTGGAATTCGTATCGATGAGTCATCGCTGGGATTCGAACCCGGTTCACCTCATTGGAAGGCGAATGCTCTATCCTCTGAGCCATCGCGACTCAATGATTGTTTGAGATGGAAATATATTGCAACGAATAGTTTGAGAAGTGCTGTGGGAAATGCAGTTCATTCATTACTAGGGTGCTAAGCCCCATGTTCGCTAACGTTCACCCACCCCAATAATTGCTCTGCAGTAATTGCTGTTTCTTGACATAAAACAGTTGAAATTATTCAAGTTAAAATATATGTACTAAAAAGAACACTTGCACCTCCACTTCCCACGTCCAATTATTTCTCTTATGATACTATTAAGATCTAGAAGTCAATCATTATTAAGAAAATCATTTTTCTAAGTTAATTTTTTTGAAATAACATTTAAATTTAAAAGTTTATTGTTATAACAAATTTGGTGAGTTCACAGCTGTAATTTAATATTTTTGCTTACCAAACGAACGGATGTATTTTAAGTACAATTTTTGCATTTTTCACTTTGTACTCCACTTCCCACGTCCAATTATTTCTCTTATGATACTATTAAGATCTATAAGTTAATCATTATTGAGAAAATCATTTTTCTAAGTAATCACTTTTTGAAATAACATTTAAATTTAAAAGTTTATTGTTATAACAAATTTGGTGAGCCGTAATTTAATATTTTTGCTTACCGAGCGAAGGGATTTATTTTAAGTACAATTTTTGCATTCATAACAAGTTGAAAGTTATATGAGGAAAATAGACGAAAACTAGGGTCCCTTAATGTTACTTTCACATATTGTATATTTCGCTATATATTTGAAACTTTTAAACAAAATGAAAACATTTTGCATACAGTTATAAAATTCATCAGTTTATCCAAAGATATTTCCATGTTAAAAAATAGCTTTTAATATTTTGTGGTATCATTTTATTTAATAAGGGTTATAAAATATTTTGAATTGTAAGGCTTAATTATTAGCATCACATCTTTACGTTGGTAATTTTAAATTACAAAATACGAAGTTTGAACGAAATTTAGTCTGATAGTTTGAGCTATCAAGCTTTAAAAATATGACCTTCTTAAAAAAAAAATGATAACTCAGAAACTATTCAACCGATCTTCTTCTATGTTCGTTAGTTAATAAAGTAGATCTAGGCTGTTATCAGCAATCAACCTAAAATTAATGAAAATTGTGACTACGCCTACTTGTAAATTATTTCTTTCTTTCTTATTTAATGATATTCTGTACCATTGCGACTGGATTTTTTTTAAAAAAAGTAAATATTTGAGCCACTTTGGTTTATTAGACTGATCGTTTTCCAATGAAGTAACCCAGGTTCTAATTCCAGCAATAGCTTGTCTATATAAATTCTACTTCCGATTCGAACTGACCACTATGCAAACGTAAAATATCCTTAGCAGTAGACGGATCATGGATTGGAATTCTCTTACCTTCAGGCACACTGGGAGAGGTTTTCGTGGTTTTCCTTCTCACGTAACGCTAATGCAGGTTAGTTTCATCAAAATGTCCTCCACGAAGGCTAGTTTGTTCCGATGCGTAAACCAAGAGTTCCTTTGTCTTCTGGGTTGGGTTCAAAATTACAAGGTATTGTTAGTTCGTAAACCCAATGATGGGTTGGCTATCGGTAAATCATAAGAATTGATATATTTGTTATTTTTCTCATATTTTCGTTAGTCCATAAATTGCGTAAAGACGAAATTGCTTTTCAAATAAAAAAAATTTAATTCCAAATGGCTTGAAAAAAAAATTTATTGATTTTCTTCATTTTGAAATGATGCTTCATCATCATTAAAGGGCACTGGTTACAAATGGGCAAAACTTAGCCCAATACTAACAACTCACTACAGTTATTAAAATAGCATATTATTAGATAAAATGTGTTAGTTCATATGACGAATGAGCCTTTAAAAACTTATTTGTTTTAAATTAAAAAAAAATATTTGATATATATAACAATAAAAGTAAAAAAGAAAAAGATATGTTTAAAAAATCTCTAATACTTTATAAAGGAAAAATAAGTATATAAAACTATGAACTTCAAAAAAAAAAAGATATATTTTTTTTTGGTGTAATGTAAGCTGTTAATGAAATGACTGATGTTAATTTTTTAGTTCTTCTGTCAATTAAAAATATTTTTAAAAAAAATTTTTTTAATAAAAAATTTTTGAGTTAGATTATAATTTACTTCATATAATAAAAAATAATATACAGTGAAACCTGCCAAGTTGACCACCCTTGTAAGTTGGGCACCTGCATAAGTTGACCTCAATTATCAAGAACGGAATTTTTCCTATATAATATAAAGAAGCAAAACCTTTGTAGCTTGATCACCTGTCCATCTTGTATGTTGACCACTGAAATAAGTCAATTTTGTCTAGGGGTATTATGAAATTCTATTCTAAAACCCTCATAAATTGACCAGAAAAAAAAATCAGAAAATTTTCTGCCATTTTTGCAATGTATATTGAAATTTCACTTGTTTGGTGAAATAGTGTAAAAAGCTAATCTAAACCCTTTTGTGAGTTGACCATCCGGGGAAACTGTAAGGGGTCAGCTTTTGACCATTTCTTTCATCCGTTCATTGAAAACAGGTGTGTTAGTTGAAAAGTTGCTCTTCCAGTTGTAATAGTGAGCCTTTGAATAAATGAATGCTCTGAAATATGCTTTGATCCATTATTTATGGTCTGATCTTTCAGTGTAGTAAATAAATTTTAAAGTGTTCAAATAATTTTNATTTCTTTCATCCGTTCATTGAAAACAGGTATGTTAGTTGAAAAGTTGCTCTTCCAGTCGCAATAGTGAGCATTTGAATAAATGAACGCTCTGAAATATGCTTTGATCCATTATTTATGGTCTTTGATCTATGAAATTTTAAAGTGTTCAAATAATTTTATTTTGTTAAAGTTTTCAAATTGCATGTTTTCGTGTTCTGATATTTTAAGAAATTATACTTATTAAACACTTCACATGCATAACTAACGAAATATTTTTTTTAGAAAAAATTAGTTAAATATTAGAATTATATGTTTCAAATTGAAGTTATTCAGGTTTAAACACATTTCTTAAGATATTCATTTGCATATTTTCTGAATAAAATTTTTAAGTCAAGTAAAAAAAAAAAATTTAATATACAGCAACATGATACAGGAAACAAAAAAGTGAACAATGACCCACCCCCTCTATAAGTTGACCACTTGTCTAAGTTGACCGCTAAAACAATGCACCACAAGTGGTCAACTAACACAAGTTTTACTGTATACGTTTTAACGTTTCTGTCCTCTTCAACCTTAAATAGGAGTAGTATTCGATCATATAGAAGGCCATAAAAAATCGGAAGCCTCCCCTCTAGACTTTTGATCTCTGATTATCTTTTGGTTCTTTTTTATAGTTGTTCTTATACCTCAAATTAAATAAATATTAACATAATTTTTTTGAGGAAAATTTACGAGCCATTTTATAATTGACGTCATGTAATTAAAAAATGCTTTTGAATGCTTGTCCTCGTTAGATAATAAAAAGCTTGGGAGATATTTTAAGTTTGGAATAATAATCGCTGATCAATTCTAAAACCAGATTCCGAGGTAGGCCAACCAAACCCGTCTATGGGTGGATAGCATTGACATGGCATTGAGGGTAAAAAAATTAAATTTACAAGTTAAATAACCGTAATATGTATAAAAGTAAACTTCCTGTTTTATTTGAATTATATGTATCTCTGTCTCGGCCAACTTTTGTCTACTCTAATTAATTTAGAATGTCGTAAGTATTATTTTCTCAAATCCTCCTTAATATTTGTTATTTATTATATTACATTTTATGTGAATACGGCGTTTGCACTGTTTTTCAGGCAACGTTTGTCACAGTTTTTCTATTTGTATAATTTTCCCTTTTAAATTGATAAGATTTTTTTCCACTAATTGCTCACCGTAAGATCTATCCTTTTAAATCGTAAATGAATTTTTCATTATCATTTTTACAGAAACTTAGCTTTTTACATTGGACTATAAGTAGGTTTGAATGATTAACACTTAAAATTGAAGCTTATTTCGGCTTCACTATTCAACTTTGTTTTCTTTGAACTAAACTCTCAACTTAGTTTACTTCAATTTTGTTAGTTCGCCAACATCTGTGATGTTAAGTAAGTTTGAATAGTTAACACTTAAAATTGAAGCTTATTTCGGCTTAACTTTGTTTGAAGTATACTCTGAACTTAGTTTACTTCAATTTTGTTAGTTCGCCAACATCTGTAATTAAGTTTCCTTTTTTTCCGTTTATCTTTTGATGATTTAATAAGTTATAATTTTCTTCGCACGTGAGTTTATATGATGTTTTTCACTTATCATAAAATACAATTGGGTATTATATGAGTCGCTCAGAAGCCAATGCGGTTAAGTCCAAAACACAACAATTGAGAAAATTAATGTTTTTTGATACATTAGTTTTTAAAATTCCTGGTTTATTAATTTAATTAGAAAAGTGTATAAACTCTTTTTTCGAGGTGTAAACTCTGCAAAAAAACAAGATATGTACAGGATGTGTAAATAAAAACGTAAGTATTTATTGAAATAATGACAGCATCTTAAAAATTTTAGGACTTATACCTTTTGGCAGCTGAAAAAGATAAGAAATTTATGTNGCTCACCGTGAGATCTATTCTTTTAAATCGTAAATGAATTTTTCATTATCATTTTTACAGAAACTTAGCTTTTTACTTTGGACTATAAGTAGGTTTGAATGATTAACACTTAAAATTGAAGCTTATTTCGGCTTCACTATTCAACTTTGTTTACTTTGAACTATACTCTGAACTAAGTTTGCTTCAATTTTGTTAGATCGCCAACATCTGTAACTAATTTTCCTTTTTTTTCGTTTAGCTTTTGATTATTTAATAAAATTCAGCTAAATTTTTGTAAATCTTACTTTCAATATAATTTGTTAAGAAAATTAAGTTCAATCCTCTTTTAGTTAGTAATGGAATTAATCTAAATTTTATTTATAATTAAATAGGTTCAAAATACTTTTCATTGGATCTGAATGATCATCTGATTAAAAAAAATTGATTTATGGCCACAATTTTGTCGTTGTAAAAATTATGCCATTAGTTCAACCATTTCGGTTTGCAATAAAATGTTGAGATATTTTACCGGTCCTTCGAGTAAATAAGAGTTTATACGGGATACCATAATAGGATAACTGCAACTATAACTATAATGGAATACCTGCAAGTGAGGTAGTGTGCTTATCTCGCTCCTGATTGGTTGTTAAAACGTGGCTTTTGTTTACGTAAGTAACTGTTCTTCCCATTCTGTTTGGAACAAGCCCTTTAAGCATCAATTCTCTTAGGTGACACATTTTATATTCTTTCACTATGATTCTTTCATAAAGATTTACATTCTTTCACTATATAATTCTAACTTAACACAAAGGCAGACAAGAAGCTATGTAGAACATAAGCAAACTAAATATGCATGGAAGTTGCCAGGTACACAAAACAAGTATATATCACGTGTTGCACTAAAATACATGAACAAATAATAAATCTAAGTGAAATAAAAGACGCAGACGGGAAAGAATTATATTTCAACAAATTTCATGTGTGATACAGAGCTGTATTTAATTAACTTCACGTTAATTAACATTCTAACTTATGTGGAGAAACTTAGCTTTTCTCCACATAATCGTTTGCTTATATTTAATTTGCTTATAAACAATCAGCTGGCACTGACGTCATGCGTGACGTGTGTGGATTTTGTGATCTTCTTGAACTGCAAGTACCCAATAATCGAATATCGCCAATATTATCGTAATGTATATATCGCCAATATTATATACATTACGATAATTTTTAAATACGATATTGTGTGTTGTTAAATTTTATTTGGGTAACGAAAATATTATGACCAATGTAAAAATAATATAAATCAATTAATTTGGAAAAATAAGAGGGCGACTTAAATATCAATATTATAGAGAATACATCGTGATATTAAAATTCGTACTTGTCGACTAAAGGGACTAATGTTCTTGTTG
This sequence comes from Parasteatoda tepidariorum, assembly GCF_043381705.1. NCBI lineage: Eukaryota > Metazoa > Arthropoda > Arachnida > Araneae > Theridiidae > Parasteatoda > Parasteatoda tepidariorum. The sequence continues at coordinate 79,494,795 of NC_092209.1, read as the reverse complement.
TAAACAACTCTGAAAAATAGTCGCCAACACATGGTCTTTATAATTGATAAGTACCTAATTTTTAAAGAACATGATGATATCGTCCGTTGCATATTTCATCAATTTAAAAAAATTAAAGCATTCATTATAGTTTTTTTAAAAGAAAAGATCTTATCAATACAAATTTGAATTATTCTTGATGAACAACAAAAAACTGTAATGTAAAGATAGAGAAACTGTTTATCAAATTTTCTATCACCGAGGCCTATCACTTTCTGTTTCTTTTTTAATATCGCTATCTTATTTGCATTTTTTTTCAAAGTATCGCCGTTTTTTTGTTTGGGAAGTAAATATACTTAAATTTCAAATCTATTGAATGTCTTTCAACCGGAACTTAAATCACAAGTGCAGATCCTCATTCTTACGTTGTTATTATTATACGTGTTTCAGTTTGGGAAAATCTATTTTCAGTTTAGGATAAATAGATTATACGTAGTGACAAGATTTTTCACCTTTTATCTTTCAATATCAACCACTTCAACTAAAGTTAAGGGAATAGATACTTTCGCATTTTAAGAGATCATAAATTCTTCATTTTAAAACATAAGTTGTTGGATACTGTTTAGTTCTCCATTTTTCACCCTTAGGAAAAGGTAATTTTTTCCTTTTTTTTGAAAATAATAAAAATAAAAAAATTCTGATTTAAGATTAAATGAAATAAGCTAAATAATCTCATTGTTATAACCAAATGATAGTTGCCACTTAGCAATAATTAAATGTTATCATTTTGGATTTCATTGTGATGAACAATGATTGTCAGTTTGCAATAATCAGGCATTAATATCAAGTAATACCATTTTAATGACCAAATAAAGATGGCCACTTTGCAATATTAAATTTTACCGTCATGTAATCCGTCCCGCAGTGAACTGACCATAAAGTCATGGTTCCCAGTAAAATACCGAAGTCACGCATCACTGTATGCCGTCAGTAAGCTGGTGGGTGACCACTTTGATTAGCCTATATAGGACAGAGGGTGCGCCATATCGGTTCTCGACAAACTGTTCTACCATAAAGTGATCGACTTCGCACGCAGGTCGTCGGACTACCAGGAAAGGGGAGCCATCCCCTCTTCACAGGATCAAAATTGCGATAGCATGTCTTCGGATCATCTTCAGGGATGTTTCCCAGACCGTCGTCGTTGGTTCATTGTGCAGCTTTAGTGCGGCGTAAATAAAATACCTACTTACCATCATGTAATCCCATTGCAATGACCAGTGGAAAAATATCACATCCACTATATTAAAACATTACTATAACCCCACTAAGGGACGGGATAGCCTGGTTGGTAGGGCACTGGGCCAATGTCCAAGAGGGTCGTGGGTTCGATCTCCACCAGCCGAAGACTCCCCGTGTAGTAAATGGTGTCTGATGCGCGTTAAATCTGTCGAGTCGCAAATTCCTATGTTCCCACAGCAAATCAATATCTCTGTGGGTTTTGATCCAGGAGTTTCCTTGTCTTCTGGATTGGTTCAAAATTACAAGGCTATGGAGTTGAACATCAGTAGTCGTAAACCCAGAAAATTGGGTCGGCTGTTCAACGACGGATATAAAATATAACCCCACTAAATGGTAGTTTCGTTGACACGGGAAAAATCCCGTTTCGTTTTGATCTTAGTCTGTCTTTTGTACAATTTTTCTTTTGTGTAATTTTTTCAGGACTTCTTGCAGAAAGATGCCGTCAGCGGATGTTGACGACCTCCAGAAGCAGCTGGCTGCTTATGGCCAAGATCACCTCTTGAAATTCTGGTCTAAATTGAGCAGTGATCAAAAATCTGAACTGGTCGACGATATCCAGTCTGTAGATTTCAGTGATTTAGCCACCATCTTCAAAGAAACAGTCACAAACCGGGAAAACAACAATCAGAAACTCGATCAGTTCCTGGAGCCTATACCCGAAGAATTACACGAGGCAGTCTCACGATCTTCACCCAAACAATTAGAGCACTATCGGGATATAGGTAAGTCTTCTACCTTTTCCTTCCACGAAATAATGCTTTCTTTGAATTATTGTGAATTTGCAACAATTACTGACGACTGTTAGGCTAGAGTCAGTTTAAACCATTTTTCGCCAGCGCCCTCTGTTAGTTATGAAAATTGCACAAAATGAAGAAAAGGGCGGCAGCTTTGTAAAAATAAAAACGTTTGGGACTTTTTTTAATATTTGAAAAGTTGAGTCACAATGGCTCAGACGATAGAGCGTTCGCCTTCCAATGAGGTGAACCGGGTTCGAAACCCAGCGATGGCTGGTCGATGCGAATTCCGCATCCGGCTTGCACCGAACACAGTGCTGACGTGAAATGTCCTCAGTGGTAGACGGATCATAGGTTAGAGCTCCCTTGCTGTCAGGCTTATCGTGAGAGGTTCACTTGTTCTTCCTCTCCATGTAACGCAAATGCGGGTTAGTTCCATGAAAAAGTCCTCCATGAAAGCAAATCCCCCCCCCAATACTTAATTCAGGAGTTCCCTTGTCTTCTGGATTGGGTTAAAAATTACAAGGATACGTTGGTGAACATTTATTAGTCTTAAACCCAAAAAATTGGATCGGCTGTTCAACAGCTGTTAAAAATAAAATATTTGAAAAGTTACCTCAACGCTGCACTCGTATGAGCTCATAAAAGTTTGAACATCTAGTTGAAAAAAATCTCACCAATTTAGTAATTTCTTGAAAAAAGTTGAATAAGTTTTTTAAATATGTCATATTTTTGTCTGTTTAATAATCTTTCTTTTTTGCGAGATATTCAGTTTTTAAGATGCTTAAAATCTTTGGCGAATTTCTATTTTATTTGGCGAGCTTATTTGTGATGAAACTGTATTTTAATAAAAATTAGATTAGTTCGAATATTAGATGACTTGTGTTCATCTTCGTAAATCGTAAATTATTCCGAAATTCTGGAGTTTTTCTTGTTGATAATCATAACAGTGGATTAACAGATAAGGAGACATGATCCCTGTCAAATTATTTTTATTTCAGTGATAAGAAACGATGGAAATATGGTGTTATTGTTTGAAATAGCTTTGACTGGAAAATTTAGTGGTATCCTAAATGCATCAGTTTGTTCTAGCCTTTCCACAAAGAAGAAAAAAAGAAGAAGCAAAACCTTGTTCTTTCGTATAGATTTATTTGCTCGTTCTTATTCTCCAAATATTTGTGAAAGTGCTATTATTTCTTTTAAATTGTGATAACTTGCCGGAAAAAAAGATCATTTTTTGGGCTACTTGCCCCAAACATATATAAAGGGTTAACTGTAACTAAAGGGTTAAGTAAGGGTCAATAAATATAATGAGTTGGTTGAATATTTTCTGTTTGCCTCGAGGAAAATTACTTAGTATGAAAATTCTAATCAAAATGCTTTTTTTCCCTTCTTTTTTCATAAGAAAAGCGTGTAGGTACTCAAAGGAAATAAATTATTGAGCTATTTGCGTGAGCTAAAAGTCTTATCCAAAATAAGAATTATATATTTAAAAAATTTAAAATTATGTATCATTACTTTTTAAGGCCAGACGGAAATTTTCCGTTTACCATCTGAAGCCAAAACAGAAATAAATAAATAAATGAGTAAAAGTATTTTGTCTTGTCCTCATAGTTGATATTATCGCTGAATTTGGGTTTTCCAGTATTTTAATAATTAATATCCCAGTATTTGAATAATTAATAATGATAGTAACTAATATCAACAGAAACATTTTCGCGCTCAAGTATCCAAATGAAGTGTTGCATGTGAACAAAGGTAAAGAACGGGAATAAAGAACAAAAATGGACATGATAGTTTCGGTTCTTGTTGATGGAACCGAAACTACAGTTATGTCCTTTATTTACGATGTTTTATTATTCTAAAGCATTTTATTTGAAATACAATAGCCATTAAAAGCACATGAAATACTTTACAAGTTGAACCAATTTGTCTGTAAATATCCTTTATTTGAAGGTAGACTGCTAAATTATCTCTAATTCGATAAAAGCTTTCGAGAAATTCTTGATTGATATTGTTTTTTATTAATGCCCTATATTTCCAAATTAAAAGTCAAAAATTCAATGGATGATTTTGCTTTTTTTATTGCAGTAATTTATGCAACATTCTCTCAACCGATAGTTGTTTTTTAGGAAACTTTCTGAATTCATTTAACGGTATTGCGTAGAACTAGTTTCCTGAGTTTTTTGAAAAGCAAGTAAGGGAAAAAAAGTTTTTTTTCCTTCCCTTTCCCTCGTTTTTCAAGTTTCGCCGCATTCTCCTTTTTCTTCTTTCTTTTTCCACTTTCCGTTCCAACTAGTTTGTTACAATTCAAAACACCGTTAAGTGTTTGTTGAATCGGTTATTCCCACTAAAATGTTCCTGTTCCCACATATCTGGGTCATTTTTGGGTACTGTGAAAGTAACGGGTTTCCTTTCTTCTTGTCTAGTAGTTTCGTTTTCATTTGTAATTAGGTTTGCCAGAATATTCGCAGACGATTATGTGTCTTAAGAAGCTTGGCAATTGTTGATTTTCGACCGTGATTGTTAAGTAATCGGTTAACTTACTGTATTTCCCTTTATAAATTTTAAGTATTATAAAGTATTCAAAAACTAAAATGATTGGTTTATTTAAAACCGAAAACTTTAAAATCACGTGAAAACGATTTTGAAAATGATTTTAAATAAAGTTTTTATTTTTTTTTAAATTTTTGATTTTTGATTTTTTAAACAAGATGTTCTTTTTCTTACTTATAAATATTGTAGAAATAATACTGGATATACATCTGAGACTTAGCACGCTGAGGAAAATCATGTGAAAACGATTTTATAAAATGTTTTTTGATAAAAACTTTTTTTTAACAAGATGTTCTTTTTCTCACTTATAAATATTTTAGTAATAATACTAGACATACAGACTTTTTTTTTTTTTTTTACGGCAAC
>NC_092209.1:79489311-79489842 GCF_043381705.1 Parasteatoda tepidariorum | reverse complement strand
TTTTTTGTACCATGCCCCACCTAAGCCTTTCTAAAATTCTTATGCCCCCCTATGTAACATATACATAATTTTTAATATTAAAAAATCGAATTGTTCACTTAAGAAACTTAGGAAATTGTTAGCGAAACAAAGTAAGTAAATTTTCAGAACATATAATCAAAAATTCAAATTCGAAATAATTTTAATAAAGATTTTTCTATAATAATTTAATATTTTAATTTAGTGAGATTCTTGCCCTTGATGCTTGCTGCACGTAGATTTTATCTTAGGTTCCAATTTGGTTAGCTTCAATCTCAAGTCAAGTTGTGTTAGATACAGACAATTTGTTTTTTTACCAATAAAATCATTTACAGCATTAAATTCACATTCAGCTAAATATGAAGATGGAATCGGTAACAATAGTTTTCTTGCACATTTGATTGAATTTGGGTATTTGTTTTCTGTTTCCTCACGAAGCCATGCCATCACTCCTTTCATATTAAATAAAGTTTTAACTGACTCATCATTTGTGCAAGTTCCTTATAACGTCGT
>NC_092209.1:79460167-79489242 GCF_043381705.1 Parasteatoda tepidariorum | reverse complement strand
CAACAACAACTAAAACAAATAACAACAACTACTAATAACAATAACTAAATAAACAACAACTAAATTCCATTCGTTTAGCATTGCGTCATATGTTGTTCCTACTAAATCGAAGTAGTTGTGTTTTTTTCATATTATACCCATTTAATACCGAAAACTTTAAAATCACGTGAAAACGATTTTGAAAATATGATTTTAAATAAAATTATTTTTTTTTAAACAAGACGATCTTTTTCTTACTTATAAATATTTTAGAAATAATACTGTACATGCATCTGAGTGTTAGCACGCTGAGGAAAATGATGCGAAAACGATTTTATAAAATATGTTTTTTAATTAACACTTTTTTTTTAAACAAGATATTCTTTTTCTCACTTATAAATACGTTAGAAATAATACTGGACATACATCTGAGAGTTAGCACGCTGAGGAAAATCATGTGAAAAAAATTTTATAAAATATGTTTTTTAATTAACACTTTTTTTTTAAACAAGATATTCTTTTTCTCACTTATAAATACGTTAGAAATAATACTGGACATACATCTGAGAGTTAGCACGCCGAGGAAAATCATCTGAAAACGATTTTATGAAATATGTTTTTTAATAAACAATTTTTTTTATTTTTAAACAAGATATTCTTTTTCTCACTTATAAATATTTTAGAAATAATACTGGACATACATCGGAGAGTTAGCACGCTGAGAAAATCATGTGAAAACGATTTTATAAAATATGTTTTTTAATAAACTTTTTTTTTTTTTAACAAGATGTTCCTTTTCTTACTTATAAATATTTTAGAAATAATACTGGACATATATCTGAGAGTTAGCACGCTGAGGAAGCGAGAGTTTTAGTGTAGGTGGATTCCCATAAGTTTTCATATGAATGCGCTTCCCCCTCTTTGTGCGGCCCACCTAAATAACCCCTGTCAGAAAAATTTTAACACTAGTTCGTTTTAAAATTTATCGTAAAAAATTATCTTTTGCAGATTGCAGAGATCATACAGCTCCGACAATTGTAACGAAGTGAGCAAAAACGTATTTCTAGCAACATTTGTGAAAAAAACCCCCACATTTTATACTTTTCTGCGCGCAAAAGCGTCAGACGAAATCGAAACTTTAAAAACGAAACTAGTGACGCGCGGTTTCACCTGTTGTATCGTCAGTTAACTATTTAGTCAAAGGTCAAGAAAATATTGTGTTTTTTCTGTACCAATGTTTCCGCAAGAATGATTTTTTCCGCCTTTTACATTTAAAATAAAGTTAAAAATTCAGCTTCTTCAAAATAGATGCTGCCTTATTTTTTAAATTTTTTTTTTTCACGACCCCCTCGATGTGTTAAGAAAAACGAGAAGCATGCAATGAGGAATTAGAAAAGGTTAATTTTTTAAAACTTTATGTTGCATTACTTATTCCAAATATTTCCGCCCCTTACCGTTTAGGTAATTGATTAAAAATAAATAAGTTTCGATACCCATTTTTATTATTTTTGATGCATAAAAACATCCAAAAAGCGTCTTATTCCAGGGATGTTGTTTCAGGATTACGAGAGATATCGGAGGGCCGAGTGGCCGCTCTTTTGCTGGCCGGTGGTCAAGGTACAAGGCTGGGTGTTGCCTACCCTAAAGGCATGTACAATGTGGGATTACCTTCCCAAAAGACACTGTATCAGCTCCAAGGTGAGAGGTTGCTCAAGTTAGAAGAGTTAGCCGAAAAACTCACTGGAAAAAGAGGCACCATACCTTGGTAAATTTTTTTTNCTTTACCATCGACTGTAAACAGATACTTCATTTCAGGTTTGCCGCTTAAAAAAATCCCTAAGTCACATAATATTTATAGACCGCAATTATTTATGAATTTGCTTTTTTCTTTCGATTTTGTCACCGAAATCTCGCATTACATTTGAATGGCCCAGAGCAAAAGGTTTAAACTCATGTCGAATCCATTTTTGAATTGCCCCCCTTTACAATCAAATTGCCCCCCGGTGGGGCGTGGGCCCCACGTTGGGAAACACTGCTCTATGCGTTAAGAAAAACGAGAAGTATGAAATGAGGCATAAGAAAAGGTTAATTTTTTTTAACTCTATGTTGCATTACTTATTCCAAATATTTCATTTCCTTATCGTTTAGGTAACTAATTAAAAATGAATAAGTTTCGATACCCTTTTTTATTATTTTTGATGCATGAAAACATCCAAAAAGCGTCTTATTCCAGGGATGTTGTTTCAGGACTACGAGAGATATCGGAAGGCCGAGTGGCCGCTCTTTTGTTGGCCGGCGGACAAGGTACAAGGCTGGGTGTTGCCTACCCTAAAGGCATGTACAATGTGGGATTACCTTCACAAAAGACGCTGTATCAGCTCCAAGGTGAGAGGTTGCTCAAGTTAGAAGAGTTAGCCGAAAAACTCACTGGAAAAAGAGGCACCATACCTTGGTAAATTTTTTTTTCCTTCTCTTTTTTTTTTCTGACAAATTTTTTTCCAAAATCATCACATACTAACTCTATGCTATTTTGTCAAAAAATTAAAAAAAGCCATAGATTGAGTGTCTTTAAATTTCAAGTAAACTTTTTATGATGTATAATCTCGTAGGCTAATTGACAATTCCAGCTCTCTGCAAAGTCAGCGCCATTTTGAATGCACAGTTTCAGAATCCTTGTCAAAAATAAAGTCAGTACAGTGAAATGTGGGTCAGTACAGTAAAAGTGTAGCACAGTGAGATCTCCAGGAAAGACCACCCCTGTGTAGCGACTGTAGTGTATCTATAGATACACTACAGTCGCTACACAGGGATGGTATACCACTACAAAAATACAATTTTAGTTCCCTAGTATATAAGAGGTGTTAACTCGATTCTATGTTGGGATACCTTTTCTTAGATGAAGGTTGACATTGTCGATAGTTACCATCCCACATTGGTGACCTTCGGGCGTGATGTGAACATGCCTACTTTGACAGAAACTCTTACTTCGATATGAACACGCCTACTGAGATGGATGGTCCACATTAAATGATTGACTTGTTACTTGTGACATTATCTACCTCCTTGTGCTGTTGCTACTCAGTCTCGGTCACGCACAACATATACTCTCGACTGCTAAAGGCAACACAGAAGCAACTACGACCGTGAACTTAATACAACTCTCACGATCAGCACTAGAAAAGCACGGTGATCTTAATATAGTTCTCCCGGCTTCTCATAAAACAGCAATGAATCAACTAGTGGTATCCATTCATCGAATTCTATCACAGATATAATTCTGGTGGGGGAGTGCTGTAGTGTACCTACCACTACAAAAATAAAATTACAATTCCCTAATATATAAGATATGTTTACTCGATTCTATGTTGAGGTACCTTTTCATGGATGAAGGTTGACATTGTCGATAACCACTCTTCCCACATGACTTTCTCTATTTATGATCACTTTTGGAAGGAGCATAATTAGTGACTTTGTGTTGGAAGAAATCTTTTAGATAGAGACCATCAAAGCCTCTCCCAGCGACTGGGCAAACCTCCCGCCTCAAATGCAGAAAATGTCAAATAAGGAATAAGGTAACACAAAAAATATCAAAATAAAAATATTAATAAAACAAATAAGTAGATTCAAATTATTTGTCAGTGGCTCTTATTAGGGAGCTCTTTTTGGCGATTGCTGACAGAGACTGTCAGTCCTACGTTACAGTCTTAAGTGCACTAAAGACTGTGCTTTCAATAATTTTAGTTTTACATTTAGAAGTTAAATTAGAAAACAATTATTTTAGAAAAAAAAACATCTCAAGCAAACAAATCTCAAATTTTTTTTTAAGTAAACTAATTTTTATGATTTAAAATTAATTTATTTAAAATAGTTCTATTATTCATAGTTCTATTATTCATATTCATATTAATTAGTGTAATTTTTATTGATTTTTTATTCATTGATCCTGTTATTAGTTTTTAGCTGTTTGAAAAAAAAAATATAAGTTACTACAATCAAAAGCAATTAACGCATTAGTTGACAAAAGCAATTATCAATCACTGGAAAATTAATAAAAAGAATCAAATAGTTTAAAATATTATTTCAATTAAGGAAATTAACATGCCATTCATTAATTTTTTTAAAAGTTTAGTTAAAGAAATCAAGTTAATCAACAAATTGATAGAATAATAGAAACAAACTTTTGAAATATAAAAATATAGAAACCATTTGTGTTCACATTACTTGTGTCAGAAAATACTTGATTTCGCACTTTAACGTAGCAAATCGGATATTCTTCAGAGGAGCTAGGTAATGTGTATGCTCGACTTTATAACAGTATAAAATTATTCAAAATCTCAATCATGGGCAGGTCAGTGATTGCTAATTATGATTTTAATTTTATGAATCTATGTAATGAAGAAATCGTGTAATGTGGTGTCAGGTGTATGTGACAATATGCAGTATTGACTGACTTAACATCCTCAGTGGCAGATGGATCATGGGTTAGAGTTCCTCTGCCATCAGGCTAACTGTGGGAGGTTTTCGTGGTCTTCCTTTCCAGGTAATGCGTGTCATCAAAAAGTCCTCGAAAGCAAATTTCTCCCAATACCTGATCCATGAGTTCCTTTGTCTTCTGGATTGGGTTCAAAAGGACAAGGCTACGGAGTTTAACATTAGTTGTCGTAAACACAACATTGGGTCGGCTTTTCAACGACGGTTATGAAATAAAATAAAATATGCAGTATTGAGGAATTCAAGTTGATATAAAAAAAAGATGAATATAAATTAAGGAGTATTCATTGGCTTGTCTTTGTGAAATGTTCTTACTAAATGTGTTTTTTTTTCACCTTCCATAAATGAAATTTTGAAATGATGTATGCTTTTTCAAATTCTAGGTACATTATGACGAGTGAGCATACTATGGACCCGACAATTGAGTTCTTTTCTCGACACAATTATTTTGGTCTGCAAAAAGATAGTGTGGTTGTGTTTGAGCAATTTATGTTACCATGCCTTACTCTAGATGGAAAGATCATCCTCGACACTCCCTATAGAATAGCAAAGGCTCCAGGTAAAAACTATCTATATATATATTTCTCTTACACGGCGACAAAAAAAAGCCTCATTACAACTCCCCGAATGGCAACGCTAGAAAATCGACCAATGATTGCCGATAAAAATGTCACATGCCAAATCTAGTTGAGGTGGCTCAACATATAGCTCTTTTAAAAACGGAAACTGAAATAACAATTCAGCTGCGTCAATCTCATACTATTAAGCTACGCAGAAGTGAGTAGTCACTGTCAATAGATCTCTATTTTAGAATTTTGTCGAAAGGGCTTTTTTTCACGAATTTATATATTACTAATTTATTTGACGATTTTTGATTTATATCACGAATTTATTTGTTTTATTATTATTAGTTATTCGTTGAAAAATGAGTCTCAGTCAATGAGTCTTTATTTGAATTCAAATTTATTTTAATGACTTAGTATTTACTAAAAAGATGTAACTTTTTTTTTAAAAAAAAATTTGTTATATGGATTTGAATGATTGTTTTGAATTCTTAGAATTTTGTGTATTTGCTGGCAGAGTTTAATGCGTTGTGGAAAATGCTTAGCAAGCATAGTGAAAAAGTCATCTTTGAACTAACAAGAAATTTTATTAAGCAAGAAAAATCATAACTTAACTTAAACATCATAAAAGAAAAACAATCCTCTTCATAACATGAGGTAACAAATTCAATACATACAGTCCTGAAAATCAAAAGAAACGAACTCCAAATCCAATCTTGATTTGTTTTATATATACAAAATAACAGTTGCATAATGAGAGAACTTACACACTCAAAATTAATACCAGGCAAATTCTGTCGTTAAATTATTTTTAAATGTTCGAACTCCCTCTTTCAGAGGTTTTTCGAACTCGTGATCTCTGACTCTTACTCGAACCTTGTTCATTGAAATTCATAGTCTGACAGTATTTGCAAGTTATTAGCGAGCGAAGCGAGCTTGGTTTGCGAAGCAAACCATATAATATTGTGTAGCAATTTTCGGTGGTTGGCGAGCGTTAGCGAGCAGGGGGCGCAGCCCACTAGTACTCTAATAATAGTGTTTTATTTTTTTTTTAAAAAAATCCTTAATTAGTGTGAAACTTAGTTTATTAAAAACTTCACCGGCTTAAAAAAATATGAAGATGGTATAGGCCTAAACATCATCATCATAGTTGGCTAGACAGCCATGTGGGCTAATGCCTTCTTCTGACATTTTCTCCGTAATGACTTCCAATTTATCGATTATTTCCGATTATCCAGTAAAAAAAAAATTGTATGTCGTTTTTTTTTTGTAAACATAGCGCTTTTGTTATTTTAAATTAGTAACATATATGTTTGTTATTTTTAAAAGTATCTTGCAGAAAGATATTAGTGCTAGAGAGTTTTATATAGCTATAGAGAGCTTTATATAGTTAGTTATAACTAAAAAAAAACTTCTGCCACAGGGGATGAAACGAATTATTATTAAATATGTTCTTAAACTATGTTAATTTTAGCTATGTTTTTAATGGCTATGGGGTCCTGCCTTCTTGTATTTCATTTTCAAATAGTTGACCAGCCCAACCCTGCTGTTCATACTGATTATGTAATTAACAATGTGGTTTTTCTCCCAAGGCCAAGAATAAAATGTTTAATTACTATTATAGGTTTACGAGGAAGTCAAGTATTTATAAAATTTCTAATTGCAATAAAATTTATTCCTATAATGGAATTTGAGAAAACTTTCAAAAACTAGAGTAAACTGTAATTTGTTAATTTTTTTCAAACAAAGGCTTTTCTTTAAAATTTTTTAGGAAATTTTTTTCCAATTTAAAAATATTGAATGCTCATGAATTAATATTATACTAATTATTCTCTTATAGTTAAACTGAAAGCAATATTTAAGAAACTTTCTCAAACTGAATCTTTAATACAGCATACTCAAACAGCAGCTTATTTTATTGTTTGGGAAGTAAATTATGGGTCTTATAAAAAATGAAATTTTAACTTTGACTAATGATATCAGAGATTATTATGGAAATGAAGTGTTTCGTATTTTATGATTTTTCTGTAAGCTAATTATTCTATAATTTTTATCTTTGTGCAGATGGCAATGGGGGTTTGTTTCGTGCTCTACGTGAGCGTGGCATTTTGGAAGACATGAGGAAAAAAGGTATCCAATATGTTCATGTTTACTGTGTAGACAACATTCTTGTAAAGATGGCAGATCCTGTTTTTATTGGCTACTGCATAAGCAAGGATGCTAATTGTGCTGCTAAAGTAAGTGACTGTTTATCCTTCTATTTGTTTAATAGCTGGATTTCTTTAATAACTTAATGGTTTCATGTTTTTTTCACAAGTTGTGTTGGTTAATGAAGTGTACCTTAAATATGTTAATTAGTTAATATGGATGCTATTTTAAGTTGAGAAATCCCACAAAAACATACTTTAAATAGGTAACTTTTTCTGTTCACTGATTTCGATCGTTTGATCCTCAAAATATAGGCGATAGCCAGAGTTGGTATGATTTATAAATCACTTGGTTTTAAAAAAAAAATTTTTTTTTTGATTTTAAATAAACTGTTTTTTTTTTCTTTTTCGAAAAAAAACCCAACAGATTTAAGTAAAAAAATTTCATTTTTTTGCTTTTTTCTTTAAAAAAATTTCATGATTTTTGCCAACACTGGTGATAGCCATAACATGAAGAATATAATGTCAATTGCTTAGTCAAGAGAGCAATTAGAAGTTGAAAACATGAAACATTGGTATAACAGTTCCATTAAAAAAAAAAAAAATACAGAAATAAAATTTCTTTTGGCCTGGTACAATTTTTATTTTTTCCCGAGTTCTCAACTTGCTTCCCTCCCAATGCATTTTTTTTCTAGTGATTCAGAATATTTGATTTATACTTATTCTGCCTGCCATTATATATTAATTATTCAAAACTTCGTTTATGACATCACTTTCTCGCGGTGAGCCTTTAAAGTGTTGACAAGCATTTTAGTTTTTAATTTATTACCACTTTATGGAATAAAATCTTTTGAAGAAAGTGTTACAGTTAATATTCCTGTTTTTCTATAGATATCTATATGTTACTTGTTATGTTTTGTTAGTTGTCTTTGCTTCTTTTATATTAATGTTCTGTGATCTGTTGACAATATATAAATGTAAAAATTAAAAAAGCGTAAAAAAAAGACTGCATAGTCTTTAGATTGCTCACATTACAGTTGGGATGATGGAAACATTTTTAAAAGCATGGGGTTAAAACTGAATAAAAAAGTACTATAATTTCATTTACACTGTGGCTAGTTTGTAGTAGTTAAATAATAATTTTAATTATTGTTTTTTAAAGGAAAAAAACAATGTTGACAAACAGTTATTGACTAAAGTCACAATGACATGTGTAACAGCACAATCAAGAATACTGAGTTCTACGTTAAATTACTTAAGTAAATAAAAGCTGTTTTAAAACCTTTCAGTGTCAGACATTTTGTCTTCCTTTTTAATTATCCTAACCTGCAAGAAATAATGGTCTTAATTATTACCTCTTAATCATAACATTTGGCCATCTTTATAATGTATGTTCTTATGAAAGATTTCTTTTTTGTCTTAGTAGAAGGCAAAAATAAGTGCACTATTTTGAACACTTGTTATTTTTGTAAATGTCTCAAATAGTGGTTGCCGAACTTATGATGAAGCTTCTGAACTACCGTAGCATTTTAAACCCTAGTGTGAGCGACTAATTAAAGAAACTACGGATTTTTAAAAAAAAAATCGTTTTTATCAAGAAGAATCAAGGTTAGCCAATCTCGGTGTTATCACTATGTGCCGAAAATTTCCCTTGCGATCTATTAACAGCCCTCGACCTCAAACAATGTGTATGTTCCAGAGCCTGATCTAGGAAAGCGGGGGCCCTAGGCGCTGAACTTTCAGGGGCCCCCAGGTTGTTACTTTGAACCGAATTTGTATGTTTAATTACGAAGAGTTTTTAAATTATTTATAACATAAGTAAATTGCAATATATAGGTAAATTTAGGGTTATACTTAATTCAATTTTTGTTAACTCTTATTTCTAATAGACAATTCTTAAGGAAAAACAAAAATAGATTATATTTGTAACATTTAGGGGGCTCCCAGAAATCTGGGGGCCCTAGGCCTGTAGGTTATTGTGTTATATGCATTCACTTTTCTCTTTTTAACACAGGTGGTGGAAAAAGTCATTCCCACAGAGGCTGTTGGAGTTGTTTGCAGAGTAGGGGGAAAATTCCAAGTGGTTGAGTACAGTGAGATTTCCTTGGCAACGGCAGAGAAGAGAAACCAAAATGGAAGGCTTATGTTCAATGCTGGAAATATCTGCAATCACTTTTTCACTGTTGATTTTCTACATCAAATTGGAAAGTATGGCAATATTTTCATACATTTTATTTCATTAAATTTTTTTATGAAGAACATTTCTTCTGTCAGTTATATAGAACAATACATATTTACTTTCCAAATGTTTCTGCAATAATCAATTTGCTTCAGTTATTTATAGGCAGAGTGTTTAAAACCATCATATAAAGATATATATCTTTTAGATGGTGTGTGGGCTTTGTTAAAATATTTCTTGGGGGTACAGTATGAATTTAAAAAATTCAAATTGTGTACGTTGCGCAGTATCAAAATACAACCTCTATAATTTCTCATCATTTCAAATGATAAATATAGGAAGATGCCGGGATAGCCTGGTCGGTAGGGCGCTGGGCCCATATCCGAGAGCTCGTGGGTTCGAACCCCGCCGGCCGAAAATTCGCCGTGTAATAAAGTGACTGACGCACGTTAAATCTGTCGAGCCGCAATAGTCCTCCATGTTCCCATAACAAATCAATACCGGGGGTACTGGATTAGAGATCGATCGTTCTCTGATTCAGATCAAAATTCTGATCTGTGGATGAATGAATGGATCCGCCCTATAAACGGGGTGTGACGTATGGTGTGGCAGAAGTCGAATTCTTAGCCATAGATGGCGCCACTGGAAAACTAGAACAATCGCACTCCCTCTGCCTAAACAGGCATACGTCAACAACAATATAGGAAAATGATAAACGGGGGTCATTATTAAATGTTATGTAATGGTTTGAAAAAGTATGAAAAGTATTTTTCTTTTATCTTGTTTATTTTCTAGCATTTAAAAAATTTTTTCCGATCATTATAAGTTTTTTTTTTATCCAAAGATAATTTTATGCAAAAAAAATTCTACAATACTTCGTGTAAATTTTCTGTATTGAATAAATTTTTTTAAATATTACCAAGCTTATATACATATGAAAATTTTCCATTTTCAGAAATGGTTCCTGAAAGGCAAGACAGAAATTTTTATATTAAATTATTTTTCTAATGATGGGTTGATGATTTAATGAGAATACCTTTGTTTTATTTGTATAGGGGAGTGTCGGGTACACCCGCCCACTGTCAATTTCATATGTATAGAATATTTTTTCAAGTCAATGGGCCATCGGACATTAATTGTTATATTAAAAAAAGATTATTTTCAAAGTTTCAAGTATTTATGCAGCTGGTAACATGGTAAACAATAGTTTTGAAAATATGTTGAATACAGTAGTCATGATATTAAGAAAAATCAGTGAATTTTGTGATAAAAATGATAAATGAGGTTTATCTATTGTCAATACATTGGTCGTTTTCATTTACACCTGAAAAAACAGTCAAAAAAACATAATTTTTGTAACTGGGCTGGGCTACCCGACACATTTTGAAAAAGAACTGAAAAGCATGTTCTTTTAAATTTCTATTTTTTTAAGTTAAACTATTCTTTTTTTTGTTTATTCTTTTTGCATTATTTAATTAGATGATAAAACAATAGAAACATACAAAAATATTGATTAGTACTCAATATTATACAGAAATATAAGCAATACTCCTTAAGTGGGCGGGGCTCCCCAACTTTCATTTTATTTTATAAATGTCACTGAACAGCCAACCCAAATGTTTGGGTTTATGACTACTCATGTTCAACTCTGTAGCCTTGTAACTTTGAACCCAATCCAGAAGACAAGGTAACTCCCGGATCAAGTATTTGGAGAAATTTGCCTTTGTGGAGAACTTTTTGATGGAACTAACCTGCATTTGCATTACATGGCCAGGAAAATCTCCCACGGTTAGCCTGACAGCAAGGGGACTCTAACACATGATCTGTCTACTACGGAGAATATTTTATGTGAGAACTGTGGTCGGTGCGAGCAGGATGCAGAATTCGTATTGACAAGCCATCGCTAGGATTCGATCGCTCTATCCCCTGAGCCATCACCGCTCGATTTGTGTACTTTATTTTATTTTATCCGTCATTAAACAGCCAACCCATATTTGGGTTTACGACTTCTAATGTTCAACTCCGTAGCCTTGTAATTTTGAACCAATCCATAAAACAAAAACTCTTGGATAAGTACCCCAGAGGTATGATTTGTAATGGGAACATGGAGGACTTTGCGACTCGACAGATTTAACGTGCATCAGTTACCATTTTACTATGTGGGGAGTTCATGGGTGCAAGTCTTCCGTCTCTAGGATGGATTTCCGTCTTTCGAAAATGTCCGCGGACGGAAGTAAGACGGAAACAAGACTGACTCGAAGACGGAAATCGGAATTTTTTTTTCCTGTCCTTAAAAATATTTTTTAGGTCTACGTTATTGGTCTACTCTCTTATGCCCTGTTGTTATTTTATCAAAAGACAGATGAATAAATATTTTTTGTACAGTATTTAAACTTGATGTATTATGGTAAAGCTTTCTTAGATAGTTTGCATATGTCGAGGGGGTATTGTGTAAGTTAGGTATTTCAGTCAAAAAATTTTCAGTCTTGGCCTTTTATCCAACTTGCACCCATGGGGGAGTCTTCGGCTGGCAGGGATCAAGCTCACAAACTCTTGGACGTGGGCCCAGTGCCCTACCAACCACGCTGTCCCGTCCTATTTGCATACTACTTTGTTAATAACAAATATATCTTAGTGAATATGAAAAATAATTATTAAACTTTCTTTTAGGGGTGATAAAAAACTCAAACATCATATAGCACAGAAGAAAATTCCTTTTGCTGGTGATGATGGAAAAACAGTGAAACCGATCAAACCCAATGGGATGAAATTGGAGAAATTTGTTTTTGATGTATTTGAATTTTCAGAGTGAGTGATACTTTCTGTTGTAAATAATTAAATTAGTTTAAACTGTATCGACTGCTACATTTTTGTTTTATATGATCTATCATTGAATCACTTTTTTTTAAAAAAAATGAATTTAATTTTTCTTATTATTGTTCAGAAAATAATTTTTACTAAATCAACTAATTGTTTTTTATTAGTTTATTTACTATCATTGCTTTTGTTACGTTTTTTGTTTTTCTTGTTAATTAAAGAAGAAAAAAAGATACACAGCAGTTTTATTGCTTCCACTTTGTAATCGTCATAGTCTTCATTGTCTTACCTTATCAGTCACCAAATTGCCAAAATTTTGAATACGTGATAATTAAAACAAATTTATTTCTCCTGTTCAACAAGCTAAATTTCATCCTTTTTGAAGACCATCCAAATGCTTTATTTTACCATGCAAATTGAAAAAGCAGCGTATATTTCAAGAAGCATAACATCATAGAACAAAAACAACATATGTTTCTTGTAATTGATTTTCAAGAAAAATGATTTGATAATTATTTTCTTTCTTTTGCTAACGTTGTCAACATTAAAATAGAATTGCAAGAAACTGATGGAAAAAAATTTTATTCTCTGAAGTTTTTTTCGAAATATTAATATTGTGCAATTATGCTATTGATAATTTTGAATTTTGTGTCACGCCGAAGTTTCTGTTGCTCTGTAGTATTCCTATGTGGATATTAAAAGCTATGAAATCAAATTTCTTGTCAGTATTTGATCTGCATAAATTGGGCAAACTAAATTTTACCCTTACACTTTAACCTTAAGAACACAAGATATATATTCCAAATCAAAATATTAAACAATATTCTACCACCCTAAAGAATGTTTGTTAGAAATTTGCACTAAAATTATTCAAAACTGCACCTTACAACCACTGACTTAGGTGGATTTCTGGAAATCATTTCATATTTTGAAAAATTCTGATCTGATAAATTAGTTAAAAATCTTCCTATCATTCAATTCTTTTCAAACATTTGAAATTCTATTTTCGCTTTTTTCTAAAATCTGCAACAACTGGCGTTCTCCCCCTACCGCACCACACTTTTTCTTATCTCTCATTTGTTGATTATTTTGTATTCTTTCTACCTCTATTTTCTCCAGGTTGTAATTTCCTCCTACATCTGTTTTCCTTTTCTCTATTTCAACATTGAAGACTATTCTTAGTTATAGATTGTCTATTTTTGTACTCCATTCTGGTTATTCATGTATATGGTACAGGTAGTATAGTTTGTCTAAAGTAAGAACTCCCCTATCCTTTCGTCTGGACTCATGGCGGTGACTATGGTAATGAGGTATACCCATTTCAAGTAGGGGTGTGGGATCACTGTTTAGGACAGGTTTAAGCTCGGGTCCACGAGAGACAAGGAAGAGGTTCTTTGGTCTATTGTGTTAGCTCTAGAGTGAAGAGAAGCTACCCTCCCTGAAATGTGCTATTCTTGTTCCCATAGCAGCAGGCAGCCTCAGACTTTGTGGTGGGGGGAGGTCTTACCATAGACAAATTACGCTAAGGTTAATTGGTTATTAATAGTAATCATATTGATAACAAATAGGCCAGTTAAAAGTGAATATATTTAAAGAATATACTATCACATTAACTTGACTATTGATTATTATTTGTAACTGACAATTATTAATTACCTGTAGTTACAGTTAAAAAAAATAAAATTTATAACTTTAACCATAATGTGAATGCTTGACATTTTGCTTTGTTTTTTAAGAAATTTTTTGTTTTTGCAGTAAATTTGTTGCATGGGAAGTGAATCGGGATGAAGAATTCTCCCCTCTGAAAAATTCTGATGATAGTGCGAAGGATACGCCCACCACCGCTAGATGTTCTCTTTATGCATTACATAGACAATACATCAAAAGAGCTGGAGGACGATTTGAGGATGACAAATGTGATAGTTTTGTTTCCGTGTAAGTTCCTGCATTAAGTATTCTCTTTTTTAAAATTTGAGTTTATGAAAAGTTTATATATTTGTGTTTGAGTATTCACTATCTAAAGTCTCTTTCTACCAAAGTTAAAATTTTTAATTTTTTTCCATTGATGGACCAACATAATCTTGATGGTAACCATCAATAATTCCATCATGAACCAGTATATTTTTTGATAAGTAACCATCATCCCAATGTAGGAATTCGAATTGATTTAAGATGGACCAACATAAGAATAACAACTTGTTTGTTTATGTTGAACCATCACGAATTCCCATCATAGTATCTTAGAAATCAAATGTTGGAATGATCATGAACAACCCTCATCTCAATGTAGGAATTCGGACTGATTTATGATAGTCCAACATAAAAAATATCCAAATTGTTTTGATGGTAAATTCCTGAGAACCAACAAGAATCCCCATTAAACCATCCTGGAAATGTATAGTTGGAACCATCATAGATTGTTGGTTCATGAGAGTCAAACTTTTCTTAATAGTTAACCATCCTAATGTATTAAAGTAGCATTTTCCATCATGGAATGATGAAAGCATGTTAGCATACCAAAAGCCATGAGCACATAATGGTAAATGTTGCATGGTGGTGACCTTCAAATGATGTTTGACTATCATGAATCTCACTGAAACCAGCATAAACCATCAAAATGATCTGAAGGGACCATCAAGAATTTTGAATTGAGTGAGGACTGTTCTTAGGCTATGAAAACATTTTCTTTAAATTACTTAGTCATTAATCCAGTAGCAGAATTTACATTGTGAGTCTACGACATTCCTCATAAATTCAAATATGCTTGCATTCTTAACACAGACAGAGATTATTATTGTAAAAATTTAGCTGAATCTAACATAAATAAGGGAAAATTTGCAAATCTAAGTTCCCTAAACGTAAAACTTTATCTTGTTCCAATTTGTGTTGAATTTTATACAATGTTATTAAGAAAATAGAATAAATCCCTATACAGTTAAACCTGTAATTAAGAAACAGAAAAATCTTTACTTGAGTTTTGCTGTATTAAATCAATACAGATTTTTATTAGAAACAATGATTTTTTAAAGAGGAGGCTAAATGATTTTTTCCCAATTTGCTTGTTTGTTTTTGAAAATAAATAAATGAAAACTTATAAATATTTTAAAACGTTAAAAATACATAGTTAGAAAATTTCTATGAAAAATTATTTGCAGATATTTTATTTTATTTTATAACCGTCGTTGAACAGCCAACCCAATTTCATGGGTTTACGACTACTTACGTTCAACTCCGTAGCCTTGTAATTTTGAACCAATCCAGAAGACAAGGAAACTCCTGGATCAGTACCCCCAGAGGTATTGATTTGTTGTGGGAACATGGAGGACTTTGNACCATTATATTTTTTGATGGTAACCAACATAAGTAACCATCACCCCAATGTAGGAATTCGGACTGATTTGTGATGATCCAACATAAGAATAATAACTTGTTTGTTCATGTTGAACCATCATGAATTTCCATCATGGTTTCTTAGAAATCAAATGTTGGAATGATCATGAACAACCATCATCCCAATGTAGGAATTGGGACTTATATATGATGGTCCAAAAAAAAGCATTGTTTTGATAGTATATTCTTGAGAACCAACAAGAATTCCCATTAAACCGTCCTGGAAATGTATAGTTGGAACCATCATGGATTGTTGGTTCATGAGAGTCAAACTTTTCTTAATAGTTAACCATCCTAATGTATTAAAGTAGCATTTTCCATCATGGAATGATGAAAGCATGTTGGCATATCAAACACCATGAGCACATAATGGTAAATGTTGGATGGTGGTGACCTTCAAATGATGTTTGAACCATCATGAATACCACTGAAACCAACATAAACCATCGAAATGATCTGATGGGACCATCAAGAATTTTGATTTGAGTAAGAACTGTTCTAAGGCTCTGAAAACATTTTCTTTAAAAAACTTAGTCATTAGCCCAGTAGCAGAATTTACATTTTGAATCTGCAGCACTCCTCATAAATTCAACTTTGCTTTCATTCTTAACACAGACAGACAGAGATTATTATTGTAAAAATTCAGCTGAATCTAACATAAATATTGGAAAATTTGCAAATCTAAGGTCCCTAAACGTAAAACCTTTATCTTGTTCCAATTTGTATTGAATTTTATACAATGTTAGTAAGAAAATAGAATAAATCCCTATACAGTTAAACCTGTAATTAAGAAGCAGAAAAATCTTTACTTGAGTTTTGCTGTATTAAATCAATACAGATTTTTAATTTTTATTAGAAACAATGATTTTTTAAAGAGGAGTCTAAATTTTTTTACCCAATTTGCTTGTTTGTTTTTGAAAATAAATAAATAAAAACTTTAAAAATACATAGTTAGAAAATTTCTATGAAAAATTATCTGCAGATATTGTAATAATCTGCAGCACTTGCTTGTGGTCTGGAGGGTTTCTGTTATTAGTTGTGATGTGTCACTACACGCATGTAAAAATATCAGCACAAACTTTTAGTGTGGTTTTATCTGGGTTGATGTATGCGGTGATTTTATTTGTAAGACTGTCACAAAAAATGATAATCAGGGAGAGTAAGGAAAAGCCAGAGTTTTTTTTATCAATTTGGAAAAAAAGCAGAGAAATGTTAAGGAACAAAATATCATGAAAATTGAATAAATTTAAGTTTGGAAGAAATAGAGGTCTGATACACTTATTAAAAAATTTATTTAAATTCTGAACGATATTTTCTTCATCTGGGTTCAATTAATATCAATAAATAGATAATGGATATCTAATAAAAGTTCTTAGTCTTTTCAATGCATTTATATTTAGTCTATTTATAAATTCATATAGAAATTTTCATCATTTTTAAATCTTTTTGTTCGAAAAAATTGATTTAACAATTAGAAAATATTATGCTATCAAAATAAAAAACATTTGCCTTTATTTTTGAGGAAGCATTATTTTATTATAAACATTTATGATCTATAAGGTTTCTAAAGGAATTGTAAGTGAATATTATTACCGTTGATCTTTTATACGTAGCAGCATAAAATAAAATGTTGGTGTCTTACATTATATTTCCCTGCAGCAATCTAACTGAATCTTTTCAGTTAAGTTTATTTCTAAAATAATACTTCAACTTAATATTTATTATTAGCAAGTGGCATAAGTTATATAATAATGTTTGTGTGCATGAAGGAGAAAATTAATTATAAAATTTAGATTTATAATTATAATATAAATTTATATTAAATTATTAATATAAATTTTTATTTATTCAGAAATTTTTTTTTTGTAATTTATGTCATTAGTTATAAAATTCAGGTAAAATTAATAAAATCATAATCCAAATTTGTCTGTCAAATAATGCTTGTGTACATGAAGAAAATTAATTATAAAATTTATATTTATAAATATAATATAAATTTATATTAAATTATTAATATTAATATAAATTAATATTTATTTAGAAGAAAATTGATTGTAAAATTTATGTCATTAGTTATGAAATTCAGGTAAAATTAATAAAATCATAATCCAAATTTGTCTGTGTGAACTCAAATAAATGTGTATCAAATGATGCTTATGTGCATAAAGAAGAAAATTACTTTTAAAATTTGTATTTATGAGTATAATATAAGTTTATATTAATTTATTAATATAAATTTATATTAATACTAATATAAATTTATATTTATTTAAAAGAAAATTAATTATAAAATTTGTGTCATTAGTTATAAAATTCAGAGAAAATTAGTAAAATCATAATCCAAATTTGTCTGCAATCTCAACAGGGAGACAAAGACTGTTATTGTAAAAATTCACCTTAAATCTGACATAAATGTGACAAAGATTGCATATATAAGGTCCTTAAAAACTATACATATATAATAATTTTGTTTTTTAAAGTTAAGTTGAAATTTATGCAGTGACATTTAAAAAATTGAATAAATCTATACAGTTGTAATGAAGTAACAGAAATTATTTACTTTATTTTTTGCCGTGACGTTCTCAGATTTTAAATTTTCATTAGAAACAAGCTTGAAGACATTTTTTTTAAAAAAAAAACTGTTTGCTTTTAAAATATTAAAGGATAACTTAGTTGAAAAATAATCTACAGATCTGTTTTTAAGTGTGAAATTTTAACTATTAGAAAAAGCTGTAACATATTGCTATTTTTGTTTAAAAATATAATCCATTTTTTTTTTCTTTTAGTGATCTTAGAACAGCTGATGAGGAAAAAAAAGAGTAAGTATAATGTTTTTTTTCCTTCCTGAATTTTATGCTGGTTGCAGCAAAATAAAGTTTTCTTTCTATAGTGTTTATTTTAAAAATCACCTTATTTCTTGTGAACTCTTTTACAACGTTGTGTGACATTTAGTAAGGGGGGGCGTTGAACGAGACCCAGATTTAATGTTCTGTAAATTACTTATCTCCTCCTTTTTTAAAGTATTGTTTGCTTTGAAAATATATTTATAGGTTATTTTTTATTAATTATGTATTAAGTTAACTTTTTTTTCTAAGTTTCTATGTCTTCTAAGGTTAGAAACTTTATAAGTTAAAGTTTTACGAAAGATAGAAGAAAGAATGTGCAGCAGAAAAACCACTTGTTATTTATCTTGTTCACATGTTTCTCAAATCAACATGTTGTTGCTGATATTATATATTGTTGTTGATATTATTATAAACACATGTTATAATTCTCTGATTCAAATATTGTAATTTAAAATTTAGAAAAAAAATGCATATCTCTACAATGTTTTGTCTACACCAATCTGACAATTCAAGGATTTATTTTAAAAAAAAAGATTCCTTTTCCAAAATTGAGTTAAGGGCGTTGTTTTCGGTATTGCCCGGGGTGCGACAACTTCTTCCGCCGACACTGTTAGAGGTGACTTTGTTCTGCATTAGAGAACCTGATTGATATGAAATAGTGCACTTTCAGAAAAGTGCCTTTCGTACTTTTTCTACAATTTTGAATAATGAATGATTTTGTCAATTCTTTGCACTAACCTTTGCATAACTTCTAAAGAATCAGAGGATCTTTAATGTTTTTAGAAAAAATACTGAAGCAATTATAGGATTATACACGCAACATACACAAATTGAATGAATTAACGAATTATTAATACTGTATTTCTTTTTAAAAAAAATCCTTTTTATTTTTAATATTATTGAGCTAATTGTACATGATTAGTCTTTTTTCCCCAAATAGTTTGAATATTTTAAGTTCTAGTTTTTAAATTCAAAAGGAAAAGATATATAATAAATATTTGTTTTATCCTTACAGTACATCAGAAGAAAAGAGTGAAGTTGGAATCTGTGAAATTTCTCCTTTGGTGTCCTATGCTGGAGAGGTGAGACTTTTATACATTTTTAAAAAAAAATCTGTGGGCTTAAAATAGTGGTAATGCCCACTGAAAAATCAAAAATTTGAAAATATATTTTTGTAATTAATTTTTTTAAAATTATCACCAGGATGCGAAGGTTTAAATCATTGATTTGTTTTTATTGTTAAAACAAAAGGGTTAAGTTATGTTTAATAAGTTTTTTGTCCTATTAAAGTTTTAATCAGTTTTTAAAAATGCTGTAGAAAACATTCATTTTGGTTATTTTTGTTGTTGTTACTTATATCACTTGCTAGATACCTGCAAGCCTGTTTGAAACCAAGGGATTTTTATGGCAGAGAGTGCATTTCTTGTTCTTCAGTGGTGCCATCTATTGCTAAGAATATGACTTCAGTTAGACACTCGTCATAGTTCGTTATAAAGCGAGGACCTATTTATACTTCATTCATTCATTGTAATTTTGACCTGAATCAGAAAAAGATCAATATCTTATTCGGTGCCACAAGAGGTAATGATTTGTTATGGGAACTTGGAGGACTTAGTGACCCTGGCAGATTTAATGCGCATTAGTCACAATTTACTACACGTATTATCAAATAACAAATTCTTATGCTGGAGAGGTGATATAAAGTGTCTAAAAATCGCAAACAAAAGGAGGAACATAAAATCACGATCAGGGTTGCCACTCAACAGGGAAAACCTGGATAATACAGGGAATTTAAAAATCCCCTAAAATAAGAAGGAATTATGAGTTTTTCCTAACAAACTGGGAAAATACAGTGAATTTTCTTTCCTATTTTCGTCTTTTAAAAAATGGTGACCACCACTCGAAGCATAATCTAGGGGATATTTAACCATGATACTTCAGCTATACTAAACTATTTCATTGACTATAGCATTACTTAAGTGTGTTCAGCTGTTACTTTTTTTCCCCTCTAAGTTTTTCCAACAATTAAAATTAGTATAGTTAAGACCAATATAGCTCGCACGAGAGCACTGTGATTGTGTTTCCTCTTAATATCTATATTATATAAAAGGCTAATACGTACGTATGCATCAATAAAACCGATGATATTTCTTTTCTCGCGTTGGCAACAGTTTTCATTTTTAATTGATAGGATTTGGCGACCAAGAGCACGTAATGAGCATCATATGGCTAATCTATATTATATAAAACGCTAATACGTTTTAATCGATAGCCTTCGGCGCGTCATATGTCTAATCGGGTGAATTCTCACCGAATTATCAAAAGATTTCTCACAAAATTATCTTCATCGAAGCCGATGCTTTACATCCGGTGTTCAGTACTATTTCATATTGCTTTACAGCACATGGTTTTAGCCCTTTGGTGGGAAAGACTTTAAAACAAAACTTACAACAGTTACTTTTCTCAACAACTGAAATTTAGAATCGTGTGATCAAGAAAAATATGTGAGCTGTTTGCAATTTCAAATTAATATTGAAATGCACAGGTTTAGAATTTTCTCCAGTGAAAAGTTTTCGGAACTTCAGTATTCAAAAAAGTATACAAAAGCTAGACGTTAAGAACATATCCAATGAGCGAGCATCGGATTGCGAAGCAATCCGAAATGAACTGCCAAAGCAGTTCCGGGGGTTGGCGAGCGCAAGCGAACAGGGGGCGAAGCCTCCTAGTATTGTGTATAATGCATGCAGGGAAAATACAGGGAATTTTTTAATTCCAGACTTGAGTGGCAACCCTGACTTATTAAAAAATTTTATTCTTTTTTTTAAAGAATTTTTTTATAATTCGCTTTCATTTTTCCTCCTAGAACTGCAAACTAGCATCTTCGTAAATAAGTGTTGTACTATCTCAACTTTTACTGTTCTTTTCCGATTTTTGATTAGCCTTACCTATTGATCATTACAGTTATGTAAATTATTTTTTGTACAGATTATTATACATTTACTAAATATTCATACCCTGACAAACAATAAGGATTTAGTCCACAATAGAAGCAATGTTTGACATTGTTTAAACTAAATTCATTTTACTAAGCCCTACTTTTGGTATTAGACAGCCAATCCATATCAGATTTGCAACTTCCGATGTTCCTGTAGCTTTGTAATTTTGAACTCAACTCAGAAGACTGGTCATCTTTTGGATCAAGCATTAGAAGCTCGTCTTCGCGAAATATTTTTTTGAGTACATAAATACAGGAGATGGATAAAATAATGTAAATACTTCTATGTTAATTAGTTTTTTCATTATTATCAAGAGCAAACTTCAACCGCCATTTAGTGTTTAATAATTGAAGAGTCACGATGGCTCAGGGGATAGAGCATTCGCCTTCCAATGAGGTGAACCGGGTTTGAATCCTAGCGATGGCGGGTCTATACGAATTCTGCATCCAGCTTGCAACGACACAGTGCTGACGTGAAATATCTTCAGTGGTAGACGGATCATGGGTTAGAGTCCCCTTGACGTCAGTCTAACCGTGAGAGGTTCTCTAGGTCTTCCTCTCCATGTAACGCAAATGCGGATTAGTTCCATCGAAAAGTCCTCCACGAAGGCAAATTTCTCCCAATACTCGATCCAGGAAATCCCTTATCTTCTGGTTTAGGTTCAAAATTACAAGACTGCAATGTTGAGCATTAGTTGTCTTAAACTCAAAAATTGGGTCGGTTGTTCAACAACAGTTAAAAAATAAAATTAAATAAAACATTCCAAATTGAAGTCGCGCTCACACAATCAAGAGCTACTGGAGTCAAAAATTCTAGTTTCACATATGATAAGGATCATGAAGGTTAAATCATGTGATCACTATTCTGATGTGATCACTGTTCTAAAGCAGTGATAAATTCAAGGGATAAACTCAATTCTTTTCTTGTTCAAACAAAGATATTTATGTGTAAAATTTTATATTAATCTATTTTAGGATCTTGAAGAACTTGTTGCTGGTAAAACCTTCTCGTATCCTGTAGTTTTGAGTGCACCTGATGAGCAACTACCCGTTTCAGATACCAACGGCAACAGCAGTGATTGAAATATCTTTTGGAGTTTTATTGTATTTATTTGTACCGGTATTGTGAAACCACCCTATTAACTCATTCCATCTACAAGAAAATGTTGATTCTTTAAGTGAATCGGAGGAGACTTTTAAAAAACAATTGAAACCTTGTCAGAACTAAATCTAATTGGGTAATGACTTTTATAATTCTAGATCAAAATATTCACAGCAAGTTTCTAGATTGAACTTCCTACTACACAAAGAATTTTACCTTTTTATTAATTTATTTTCTTAAATGAAATTCCACTCTAAGTAAAGTTGATTCTGTTTAAAGAATTAACTTCCTTTTTTTTAGAATTTATTGTACGATTTTAGGATATTTGTCACGTTGTTAAGAAAGGATTTTTTTCTTCTTTTTTGTAAGAAATGGGGATGATAGGCTTTTGGGTTTTTTTGTCTTTTAAAAAAGGTGAAAGTGTGAGCGTTATTCTTAAGGATCTATTTGTTAAATAATTATATTAATTTACTGGATTTTGTACTTATGCAATACTTCTTTTTAGTTTAACGCCAGAACTCTCTTCAGCTGATGAAATAGCGAAAAGAGAAATGAAAATCTCGGGTAAATGTTGAGGCTTCAGTCTTGACTAGCTTTTGTGCAATTTGAAAATTATCAGCTGATTATATGTTAGGATTCTAAAGGTTCGGCAAAATTTGAAAAACCAATGCTAACACTATTTTTTGTGCAATTTGCAAATGATTCGGTTATATTAAATGATTCGAATCGTTGCATTTTTTTACTCATTTTTTCCCTTTTTTGTACTTATATGGTTAACCCTTTGGCGCAGAATTTTAACAGACTATATTTTTCTTTTTTCATTATTTTGTATTAACAGGTTGCGTAGCGTTTTTTAAAAAAGTGCTTAAAGGTGCTTATTTTTGATTTACATTTTTAAAGCCCCTAAAGGTGCTTTTTTTATTTGGTGTTTGTAAAAAGTACTTAATTTTTTATCTTTTAAAAAGAGATTTTTTCTTTGCCGTATCAATTATCGTTCTAAATTACAAAAAATTCATGATTTTTATAATTTTCTCTGCAATATTTATCAAAAACTAGTTATTTTATCATGATTATGTGAAGTTTTAAGTGATTTTATGTTTATAAATTAAGAATTATAGAAAAAAATAATTTTAGTTACTGCACAGATCCTAGATATGATTTTTTTTTTGGAAAGTGATTAAGAATACTTTTTGAGTGCTTAAAAAGTACTTAAAAGGTGCTTATTTTTTATTCAAAAATCTGGCTATGCAACCTGATTAATTTAGATCAAAAGAAGTGGATATTATGTTTACCAGTTTAATTATTTATTGTTATGAGATACAGCATGGAACGGTATCTTTTTCTGCGTTAAATTCTTCCAAACACTAAGAGAAACAATTATTCAGAATTAAATTTTCTTTAATTTACAAAATCAACTATTATTGAATATAAATGGAAAAAAAAAATTCAAACTACTTTTTTTTGGTTCTATCTTTTAGAAAAAATATAATTCTGATAATCTAATAGTAATTATTAGACAGTTTTTTATAATTAAAATATACCATAATATATAGATTTGTAAATAGAGCATCAGAAAAAAAATATATATATATAAAAAGGACACCAGTGTCCCATCTGCGTCAAAGGGTTAATATTTTTAAAGTTTTATTGCATTTTTTGTTAAGAAATCAAAATAGTTTAAAGAGTGTAAAAATTTTATTATGGTTTTCAAAAGAAATAACTGTTTTTATTTATTATTGATAACTTTTTCTTTGAAAAGGTTATCTTGTATATGATTGTATGATATTGCTTGTGGCACTTTTTTTACAGTTCAGAGATTATTTTTTTATGAAGCATATTTTTATACAAGTTGTCACTACGTGATTTTAGAGTTTGTTGAAATTGTTTCTGAATTAAAGTACTTCAAAATTTATTAATAAAATATTTTAAACAAGTCTTTGCATTGTCTTCATTTCACATCAAATGTCTAATATTTTACAGCTGGTATAATGTCCAAGAATAATAAAAACTTTAGACTTAGAAGTTAAGTTCATCCTAACGTGACTAAAGCACAAATCAAAGTATACAGAGTGCGTAGCGTTTTTGAAAAGTGCTTAAAGGTGCTTATTTTCGATTCTCGTTTTTTAAACGCCCTTAAAGGTGCTTTTTTCATTGGAGGTTTTTAAAAAGCGCTTAATTTTCCCTTTTTTAAAATGAGATTTTTCATTTACCGTGCTACCTAGTTATATATTTTTTTAAGTGCTTAAAATTACTTTTTGAGTGCTTGAAAAGTGCTTATTTTTGTTGAATAATTTGGCTTCACACCCTTGTATAGTCTCAAGTAACTAATATATTTTATTTTTTTATAACCGTCGTTGGACAGCCGACTCAATTTCTTGGGTTTACGACTACTAATGTTCAACACCGCAGCCTTGTAATTTTGAACCCATTCCAGAAGACAAAGGTACTCCTGGATCAAGTATTGGGAGAAATTTGCCTTCGTGGAGGACTTTTTGATGGAACTTGCCCGCATTTGTTTCACATGGATAGGAAGACCATGAGAACCTCCCACGGTTAGCCTGACGGCAAAGGGATTCTAACCCATGTTCCGTCTGCCACTGAGGATATTTCATGTGGTTGGTGCAAGCCGGATTCGTTTCGATCAGCTATCGCTGGGGATTCAAACCCGGTTCACCTCATTGGAAGGTAGCCATCGCGGCTGAAGGAACTAATATATTTCAGTTTATAACACTCGTTGAACAGCCGACTCAATTTTGGGTTTACGACTATTAATGTTCACCTCCGTAGCCTAGTAATTTTGAACCAATCCAGAAGACAAGGAATCTCCTGGACCAGTAATCCCCCAGAGGTATGATTTGTAATGGGAACATGGTTGGGAGGACTTTGACTCGACAGATTTAGCGTGCTTCAGTCACCATTTACTACACGGGGAGTCTTCGGCCGGTGGGTATCGAACCCACGACCTCTTGGACATGTGCATAGTGCCCTATTGTTTGTATACGTAGCACCGGAACCGAAATTTATCCGTTTTTTAAGCTATTATTCGCTCTTTCCAAAAGAAAATTGAATTTCCTGAAATTGCACCTCCAGAAATTTCAGTTTTAACCAGGCCATTATTTTAAAAGAAGTTTTAAATTACACAGCTTTAAAAATACAAAGCGGCGTTCAGAGGAACTTTAAATTTAAATATAGTAACAAAACAAATTTATTTAGTTCATTAAAAAAAAGTTTATTTTGTTTTATGGTTTAAATTTATTAATTACAAATTTCAAAAACGGACTGAAATTTATAAATTAATGAAGGAGAGTTTTATGTTTGAAAATAAAAAGTTGAGATTTTATATCAATTTTTAATTTATGTAAACATATTTCCTTTGCTACGAAGTTGTTTTTGTTTGAAACCTGAACTAATTAATTTATTTCTCGAATTGATAAATTAGTTTCGGTTGGGAATAACATTGTTCTAGAATAAATTCAAATATAATAAATAAATAAATAAAAACATTTTATAATAAAATTTAACAATTAATAATATTCTTTTATCATCATGACTTTGATTAAAATAAATTTTGTAAATCAAAAAATAAATGAGTAAATAAATAATAAACGAATAAAAACACAATCTATTATTAAATTACTTTTCTTGGAAAATTACTAACATTTAAATGACTTTAAGCAGATTTTAAAGTAATTAAAATGTGTAAAAATCTTACTCAAAAACTTCCTTTTTCTTCAAAATTATAAAATGATTTTAATATTTTTAAATATGTATTTTTTTCAATTAATGTATATAGAAAATATATGCTTTCACCGCCCTTGATATCGTATACGTAAAGAATTCTAATAAAAATCTAAGAAATTAAGTATTTGAAATAAGTATATAATAAATAAAAAAATAAACGAAGTTTGATAATGTCAAAACTGTTAGATTTCCAGAAAAATATGTACTTACTAAGAATGAAGCTATATTTTAAAACTACTTTAAAACTCCCAGTATGTTTGAAAACTGGTATAAAAATTTCCAGTACTATTTTATATCTCGTGTCGAAATTTTCAGTATGATCCATACTGGTTTTAAATTTCCAGTATGGGACTATATTGGTTTTAAAATTTCCCGTATGGTGTTATACTGGTTTTAAAATTCCCCGTATGGTGTTATACTGGTTTTAAAATTTCCAGTATGATGCTATTCTGGTTTTAAAATTTCCAGTATGGTCATATTGGTTCTGGTATCATTTTTACTGGTTTTTGATACTGGTTTTAAGATTTTTTTCCAATAAGGTTATAAAGTTACAGTCGCATAGGTTCTTGGTTCTTAAAGAGTTTATAATTTAGTGCGACTTTGTTCTTTTAGGAAAAAGTTACCATTCTCTGTTATTAAATTAAGTTGAGAGCAATTAAAAATGAAGTTGCACCTTATGAAATCACACCTAATAAAATTATATCTAATAATTCTATGTCTATTTTAGTCATGGCTTTTCGAAAATCCGTTTTGGCAATGGTGGTTTTTGTTCACAGGAATTTCGCTTTAAAAAGAAATTGTTGACTCAGAGTAAAAGATTAAACTATATATTTTCTAGCAAGTCCGAACATAAATTTAGAATGTGTTACAAATTTCACCAAATTAGATCAGTAATATTATATTCTTGATTATTGTAAATCAACTCAATTTAAATGTTCCCAGTTCCCTTTTGATCTTAACGTTCCAAATTTCGAATTTATATATTTTATTTGAACCGTTTACTAGGCACAATCAATTGATGTTAAGTTAAACTCTTTTTGGGATCAAGTTTAGAATTAAATCTTATTTCATTCTAAATCTTTGCCAACAATAAAGAACTCCAAAGCTTACAATACCAGAGTTTATAAATTAAGTGCTTATAACTACAAGCAAACTATTAGAAATGATCGAACACAAAGACCGCTCTAGAGTTATAAAAGAACTCTCTAGTGTTAACTTCTCTCATAAAAGAACTCTCTAGTGTTAATTTATTATAAAGGAACTCTCTAGTGTTAACTTCTCTCATAAAAGAACTCTCTAGTGTTAATTTCTTATAAAAGAACTCTCTAGTGCTAACTTCTCTCATAAAAGAACTCTCTAGTGTTAATTTCTTATAAAAGAACATAAAAGAACTCTCTAGTGTTAATTTCTTATAAAATAACTCTCTAGTGTTAACTTCTTTCATAAAAGAACTCTCTAGTGTTAATTTCTTATAAAAGAACTCTCTAGGTGTTAACTTCTCTCATAAAAGGACTCTCTAGTGTTAATTTCTTATAAAGGAACTCTCTAGTGTTAACTTCTCTCATAAAAGAACTCTCTAGTGTTAATTTTTTATAAAGGAACTCTCTAGTGTTAACTTCTCTTTTGACCCCACGAATACCTTTACTGTTACAAAAAGTGTAAACAAAACCCTGAATTTTTTTTGATGTCCGAACAACTTTGAACTATTAATACCGAACAACGCCTAAGCCGGTAATAAATTAAGTAGGAAGTATGCTACCCTAGGCCAGACTGTGCGCAATCCATTTAAACTTTTTACTGCACTAAAACCAATACTATATTTAATACAATGTTTTATTACTTATTAGAACAAAAAGATACCCAATGGCTATAGCTCTATTGAATGTAGAGAAAAGTGACGCCGATAAATCAAAATTGTTCCATTGAAACGAAAATTAGCTTAAGTTTCTGTTACGTTTACTTTTTAAATTTAAACTGAAAGTTGTTGCTAACTTCAAGATCTGGTTTGAAATGGCATTTAAAATTGTTAATTTCAAAATTAAAAATTGCTAAGCTACACGATAATAAATCTGATTTAATCTTGCAATTTCAGGGTAATACATTTAAAAGAATTTTGACGCCAAAAAAATTAATGATTGAATTGACTGCCAAAATTTACGCGAATAATTTTAGGACTAATTTAAGATGAAGCTAATAGATTGTAAAGAATGAGAAAGCGATATGAAACCAGTCCAATATTTTAATATAGTATATAAGAATCTCCTGAATAAAAACCCATTACATGTGTGGTTAAATATACGAGTATTGCATATAAACTTGTGCAAAACATGTAATTATTAAAAAAACTAGAGGGCATCTAATAATTTGATCTAATTATTATAATATACTAATACTAGTGGGCTGTGCCCCCTGCTCGCTAACGCTCGCCAACCCCCAAAAATTGCTACGCAATCTTATATAATTTGCTTCGCAAACCAAGCTCGCTTTGCTCGCTACTAACATACATTACTAACATACGCTAGGTACATTGCAAATGCACAAAATTCTAAGAATTCAAAACAATCATTCAAATCAATCTTTTTAGTAAATACCAAGTCATTAAAATAAATTTATCAAAAATTGTCAAATAAATTTGTAATATATAAATTCGTGAAAAAGAGCGCTTTCGACAAAATACTAAAATAGAGATCTATCGACAAAGACTACTCACTTCTGCCTATCTTAATAGTTTGAGATTGCCGCAGCTGAATTGTTATTTCAGTTTCCGCTTTCAAAAGCGCTATATATTGAGCCACCTCAGCTAGATTTGGCATGTGACATTTTTA
>NC_092209.1:79438045-79460078 GCF_043381705.1 Parasteatoda tepidariorum | reverse complement strand
TTATTAACTAAACAATAAAATTACAGCATCGCAGTTCCAAAAAACAAATCTCACACTCACTCAAAAAAACAATTTACATTCTAATTAGTCACCATAGCAACCACAAAACTCTTCTCGTTACCATCTATAAACTGATAAATAATAAATAAATTATTTAACAAAAAATACGATGCGCATAAGCACATAATATTTTACACTCTGGTTATTTCAGTTTCCGTTTTTAGAAGCGCTATATGTTGAGCCACCTAAACTAAATTTGGCATGTGACTTTTTTAGCGGCAATCATTGGTTGATTTTCTAGCGTTGCCATTCGGGGAGTTGTAATGAGGCTTTTTTTTATCGCCGTGTAAGAGAAATATATATATAGATAATAAATATTCTATATTTATATAATATATCGTGTAAGTTATCCCATCGTCAAATTTATATTATACATCGTCTAATTTAAGCTATTGATACAC
Organism: Parasteatoda tepidariorum; assembly: GCF_043381705.1. Lineage (NCBI taxonomy): Eukaryota > Metazoa > Arthropoda > Arachnida > Araneae > Theridiidae > Parasteatoda > Parasteatoda tepidariorum. Next base: position 79,459,617 of record NC_092209.1, on the reverse strand, counting down.
AAACGTAAACAAGTGCAAACTGGTTTGAGTTGCGTAAAAACAATAAAGATGTATAGCATCACCTGATTTTACTTAGAATCTTATAGTGCGTCTAATAATTTAGCCAGGGGCTGTATAAATAACTCCAAGATAACTCCATTAATAAAATAACTCCAAGAACTTATTTTAACAAAAACTAAGAACTAAAATTTAACAAAATATGAGTAAATCAGAGTGCACCATCCGATAAATTTTAATTACCACCATTAACTTTAACATTCTTGTTTCTCCATCACATCTAATCGAGTTGATTTAATTAAATAGACGCAAAAGTATTCGAATTTTCAGTTCTTGTCATATAATAAATAGTTATCTTGATGCATGAAGCGAAACTCATGCTTGTCCCTTAATTTAAAAGCAGCTGGAATAAATAATTTCCTTTCTTTGATCCCCAGACCACGATTTTGAAAGATGGAAAAATTAAATGTAGCTTTTTTTATCAGAATGAACAATCTTTAATATATATTCACTTTATTTCTTGTAATTATTCTTGGCTTTACTAAAGTATTATAGAAATTCCAATGAAGGAAAGTCAGTACGTGTCTAAATCATATCTATTTTTACATTTTATCGTAGGTATATATAAAAGAGAAAGAACTTGCGGAAGAAATATAACCTACCATTAAGGACAGCTACCATAAGATATGAAATTCCTTGGCCTCATGATCCTCTTCAGCTTGGCATTCATCTGTGTAAGTACTAACAATAATGTAACTATTTCCATTAGAAAATTATGAGAAAAATGCGGCCTGATGCTCGAAACGAACTTCTGATAGTAGAAATTTTCTTCCGCAATTATTCTTTTCAAGGGATTTATTAAACCTATTACTACAATATTTAGAGTTGGATTCTTGCTACTCATCTTAGTTATTTTATTATCATATTAGTTATTATATAGTTATGTTAGTTCTTGATACCTATGAAATCAGCCCTATTTACCGCAATTCCAAACGAAATTACCAAAATTACAAAAATGTAGGTAGTTAACATCAAAAGTAGTATGGCGAATTTTTACAGTTTCCCTAAAGTACATTTTCTTCATTAATTTTACTTTGTTATTTACTTTGTCTCCATTAATTTTACTTTGTTATTTACTTTTGTCTCCATTAATTTTATTTTGTTATTTACTTTGTCTCCATTAATTTTACTTTGTCTCCATTAATTTTACTTTGTTATTTACTTTGTCTCCATTAATTTTACTTTGTTATTTACTTTGCCTCCATTAATTTTACTTGGTCTAATTTGAATATTATGGGTCAATATTAAATTGAGATATAAGGCCATGATGTAATACATAATATTGACTCCGAATTTCCTAATTTTAACGCGATTGTATATATACATACACAGTAGCCTATAGGACCACTTAGTGTACCCCCTATTAAGCCTATAATTATTTCTTCTGTTGGGGTACACTAGCTCCCGATAATATAATACGTCGTCTAATTTGAATACTATGGGTCATTATTAAGGTGGGATATAGGGCCATAACATTGACACCGAATTTCTTCATTTTAACACTATTCAACACACTGTTATATATTATATATACATATACATAGTAACCTATAGGGCCATATTGTGTACCCTCTAATAAATCTATAATTATTTCCTCTGGTGGGGTACACTAGTACTTGGTAATATAATACGTGGTCCAATGTGAATATTATGGGTCAATATTAAATTGAGATATAGGGCCATGATGTAATACATAATATTGACTCCGAATTTCTTCATTTTACCGCTATTCATCTCACTGTTATTTATATATATAGTAACCTATAGGGCCACATTGTATACATACATAGTAACCTATAGGGCCCTATATCTCCCCCTAATAAGCCTATAATTATTTCCTCTGGTGGGGTACACTAGTACCCGATAATAAAATACGTGGTCTAATTTGAATATTACGGGTTTTTATTAAGGGGAGGAATAGGGCCATGTTGTAACACGTAATATTGACTGCGAATAGTAAGTAAAATATCTGTATTCATATCAGTTTATTTAGTACACATTAAAACTAGCATTAATTAAGATGTTATCAGTAGTACTAATTTTTAAAATTAATTAAGTATTAGTGATGCCAATAATAGTTTAGCAATTTCTAACGGTCCCTCGAAACAAATAAATATCTTTCCTCTCTTAATTTTGCTCTTTAGTACATGAAAAGTATTTGTTATTTCATATACAATTGTTTTTAAGCTATAATTTTTTTTTCGAAACACCTTTTTAAAACCTGGTTATAAACAGAATAAACACGTGGTTTTGGAATAAGTTTGGAAATACTAATCTGGCGACGTAGTTACCCATGTTGATGAGGGAGCATATTGACACTGTTTTGATCAAGCAGGATTGTACAGTACTCACTGGTATTACATTTTAAGTATTTGACTAAAAAATAATTATCTCCAATCAGATTTATCTCTCTCACTCTCGTCGTATGCCTGTTAAGGCAGAGGGGTGCGATTGTTTTTGTTTTCCAGTGGCGCTATCTATGGCCTAGAATTCGACTTCTGCCACACCCATACGTCACACCCGTTTATAGCGCGAACCCATTCATACATCCATTCATTCATTCACAGATCGTAATTTTGACCTGACTCCAATCCAGTACCCCCAGAGGTACTGATTGGATGACTTTGCGACTCGACAGACTTAACGTGCATCAGTCAATTTGAGTTTATGAAATGAATAGATATTTAATTATACTGCGCAAAATGACACTGTCTACTTATATTGTGCATTACACACATTATTGTGACACTAGACTTGCTTCCACATACACAAATATACTTCAGATATATTTTGTTAAGCTTTTTAAATAAAATTAGTATACAATGTGCCAAACAAATGTTTTCTTTTTCTTGAAAATGATTTCTGGAATTCTTTTTTTTTTTAATTTCTCATGTATTTTTCCAAGACTGCAAACTCATATTGCAATATTTTGAGACCATGTCCGGAGAGTGAATGCTGTGCTGATACCAGAAAAGGAAAAATGTGTAGAAAGATTGCAAGAGAAGGTAATTATTATGAATGATCCCTATACTAATATCTAATCACAAGCAAAGATTTATCATTTTTTTCCGCACGTAGTTGAAATATATCTGAATTAATAAGAAAAAATCAAGTAAAATACAGAAAATTGGGATAAATACGAAACAAGAAGTCTAAATTTTTTCCTGCTTTCGTTCAACTGATGAAAACGTGCCAAAATAAATAAACAAATCTACTATAGTACTTGTTTACAATTTAGATAAAATGCAAGAAAAACCAAGCTGATAGGCCTAATTTGTTATTTAGTTATGAAATTTAAATTTATGAAAATTTTAATGTTTGATTTATACTCTGTTTTCTTTAGTAATTCATAAATTAAGTCTCCTGAACCATTACTTCTATTGTTTACACAATTATTTTTATTTTAATGTGTTGATAATACTATAACTTTTTTAGTTTGAAAATTCTATAAATAGATATAATAAAAAATTTTTTTTACCAGAAAACTTCATTGCACTTATAATTTCTAAAATTGACTTCGATCGATTTGGTTATGACTTTATTTACTTGAGCGTTAACGAAATGCATAGGTGAAAATTAATTAATTCGTTGTGACGTCATGATCAGCTATTTATGCAAAATTTGAAATTGCCTGAGAATGCCTGAAATTGAAGATATAGGAATTAGCAGAAATACTCGTGTACCTACGAGTTTTTAATATCGAAAGAAATTCCTGTTGTTCAAAACAGTGTGAATTTAATTTATACAGTAGAGAAATAAATATTTAACAATATAAGTTAAAAATGCCCCTACTGATGTGTGGGTGTGTGATTTATATTTCGTTCACCAGGAGTTGGCACCTGGCCCCACCTCCTCATTTCAGCGCGGAAGTAACAAGAGAAACATTTCCACGCTTGAAATTGAGACAACCCTTAATGTGCGCCAAACGCAAACAGTTACTTCTTTTTCAGTCACTTACTTCGCTTTATCATCTGCTATTATACCTTTCGTTTCGCCCGCTAATTAAATATATTTTAAATTCAAAAACTCTTGTTTTTCTAGCAAACTGTCTCAAAAAGAGCAAACTGTTCACTCAAAAGAGAGAAATATCATAAAAAATGGAGCGAAATATCATCAAATTTATGAAATAATTAATATTAAAACAATGCTAAAAGTTTGCGAAATAAATATTTTGGCCATACTATCGCCAAATAGCAATCTTGGTCAGGATTGCTCACAAGCTTCTCCCAAAAATAATGAAATAGTGTCTTCGTATACCCTGGTGAACGAGATATATCCTGAATTAGGAAAACATGTATAGCTTTTCGAATTTAAACAGCACAATAACTCCAATTATTAGTTTTATACAGCATATTTATTCTTTTAAGGTCATAGATGCGACAACTTGCAACGAAAATATTGTTATTGCGCAAAAGGTTTGATTTGCGAACAGGTAAGTGCTATTATATTTTTCAATAAATAGATCAATAGAAGTAAAGATGCATTTTTCAATAATTTTTTGATATTTCGGATACTTTTTAAAAACAACTTTAATCATTAAAAGTGTGTCAATATTTTAATCTTAAAATCTTTTTCAAAAAAAAAAAAAATGCTAATTTATATTTATTTTTCTCGTTAAAATCATATGTTACATTTGAGTTACTTATTTTTTCATCTAATTCATAAATATTGTTTTTAAGGGGTCACAGTACACAAAAAATGACGAAAATATCGATATTTTATTTTATTGCTTGAAATAGTACTTCAAACTATTTCAAATGCACTGAAAAAAATCATCTGTCTATTTACATTTTTAAAAAACTTATGAATGATTTTAGATTGCCCAAAACAGAAACTTGATCAGCAGACAGACTTTGCTTTTTCTCGATAATTTTGTGTTTTAATCTTAATTAAATCCCTAAGGAATTTTTTCTATTTAAGATAAGGCTTTGAAGTAAACTTTTTTATCTTAAGTATAATACACTTATTTGAACCGTGCATGGAATAAGCATTTTATGAGGTATTACAATTTTTATAGCATGTTATATATACCTAACAAGAATTTTTAATCTTTTTTCCTACTTTTTTACAAAATAATCCATAAAAAAATGTTCTAATTGATATATCAACAAATGAATGCACAAAATTGTTAAGATGAATATTGCAAGCAATAAGAAATTTTTTTTTGAAAATATGTTAAAATAAAAAAACTTTAAGGGTTTAAAAAGTTTGAACTTTTTCAACTTTTGTAAAAAATTTTTTAAAGAAATTAAACGGTTTAACTATTTTTTGAAGAAAAATTATTGATTATAAGTTAAATGAGCATGTAAAGCATCCACAAAATGAATGATTATACCTTTATTTAAAAAAAAAAAAAAATGTTACAAAGGTACTGTGACTCCTTAACTTGACGAAAGTAGAAATTGGAGAGAAAAAATGAGTTTCGAACTATCGAATCTTTTCCAATTTTTTAGAATTAATAAGAAATCACATATTTCTTATACCCTAACGTTAAACTCGAATAAAGTTTACAACTTATTGATAGATAAATGTCAGAATTAGATAAAAAATATATTTAATTACACTCAATCAATCGAAATCCTTAGTGAAAGTATTGATTAAAGACAACATGTTTGTATCGAATTATATGATCCATGATTACACGCAATTTAGATTAGAGGCAAGCTTTATTTTACGTAATCATGTAATATTTTAATTATAACTGACTGTTTCTCATTCAAATAATTATTTATTTGAAATATAATTAGTCTTTTTTTTTTTAATAAATGATTGCTTTAAGTCGAAATATTTATTTTTTGTAGAAATTTGTGGATTTAAATTATTGAACCAGCAAGCATCAATATCGTGTCACAAACTCTTACACTAGCTCCATACCCACGTGTAGACCTTAAGCTTTTTAATAAACCAACGGCAAAGATACATACACAGTCGCTGACCAAATTATTGGACGCACTATAAGATTCGATATAAGATCTTAATTATCAGGTCATACTATACAGCATTATTGTTTTTACGCGATTGCAACTGGTTTGCTCATGTTTACGTTCAAGTATCAATTGATTAAATTAGACGATGTATAATATAAAATAGACGATATATTATACAAATATAGAATATTTATTATATCAAGCATTATATTAGTATATTATGATAACTAGACCAAATTATTAGACACACTTTAGTGCTTTAATAATTACATGGTTTGCACGAGTTTATAGGAGATACTTTTATATTTAAACACACATGTAATGGGGTTTTTTTAGGATATTTTTTATGCACTTCCTACTTGTATTTTTTTTTCTTCACAGATTGCATTACAATGTTAACCAATTGATACACGAACGTAAACAAGTGCAAACCGGTTTCAGTGGCATAAAAACAATAAAGCTGTATCACCTGATAATTAAGATTTTACGTAGAATCTTATAGTGCGTCAAAATGTCAAATAATTTGGCCACGGACTGTATGACACCCTATTTTGTCATGTTGGAGGGCAAGATGTGGTCTCAATATACAAATACACAGACTTGTTTAAATTGGAGTTTATGGTATAGTACAGCAATGGCGACTAGTTACTCCCCTATCAAAAGCTTTTAACATTTGCCTCAATGAAATAGTGATATTTATTGTCCCAAAACCTTAAATCTAATGTTCAAAAAAAATTGTCATTTTCGTAAATAGCAAAAGAGTTTGTTCTGAGCATTGCACTGATATCTCTGAGTTCTACTTGTTAAAACACGAACTAGAACTGATTAAAAACACAACTGAAATATTAAATCACTGTGGGGGGCGGAGTTATCGACCATGCCAACCGTCATCTATCAAAAGGTATAGCTCGTTCACCAGGAGTTGGCACTTGGCTCCTCCTTCATCACGTGGTATGCGACGATACTATTTCGCTATTTTTGAGAGAAGGTCCTTTATGAGATATTTTGCTGGGAGAACAGCATTTTTTAAATTTAAAAACTATATTTAACTAGCTAGAGTAACAAAAGGTATAATAGCAGATGATAAAGCGAAGTAAGTGACTGAAAAATAATTCACTGTTTGTGTTTGGCGCAAATTAAGGGTTGTCTCAATTTCAAGCACGGAGTTGTGTCTCAATTTCAAGCACGGAGCCAAGTGTCAACTCCTCGTGATTGAATCAAGTTAGCATGATATATACCAGTGAATTGATGTTTAATTTTCTTAGTGGTAGTTACGCTACATCACGAACTAGAACATAATTAAAACACAACTCTGTTTGAAAAAACTACCAATTTTAAGGTTAAAAACTTAACAACTTTTTAATAATNTTTTTTTTTATTTTTGAATTTTTATATACTTTTTTTTTAAAATTATAATCATACAAGTCAATTTTGTCATTTTTTCGATACTTTGAGAATTGAGAAGGACTTTTTTCCATTTTTTGCTGTTTTCATTATAACCCAGCACTTTAACAGAACGTCTCATACTATTAATTTATTATCACTCTTTCCCTGTACTGTAATATAAATAACCAGTAACATAGAAAAGTGTGATTTTCAGTATTAAAGTTTTGTTTCTGGAACTAAGAAAAATCTGTTTTTTCTGTGTTTCTTTTTTTTCGGCATTTTTATTATGACTCAGCATTTTTTTTAAAAATAAAGTTACTAACAAAATTAATTTTATAGCAATTTTTTTTCTTCTAAAATTATGGCAATAAGAAAAATTTAAATTGCGATTTTCAGCATAAGATTTCCATTTAAAAAATTAAGAACGTTTTTTCTAACTTTTTATTTTCTTTAAATAAAAAAAACTTTTTTTAGACATTTTATTATAACGCAGTAATTTATAATAGCATTTCTGTTGACTTAATTCTTTTTTCTTGGCTTCTTCTGGTAATTGGAAAACTGAGAAGTTCAGCTTTAAAATTTTCTTTCAAAAATTAAGATTGATTTTTATGTTCTCTGTTTTGATTTTCGACATTTTCAAAACCGTTCTTGATTGGCCTCATTTTTTAGAGTTAATTTATTAATACGTTTTTCCAGGAAATATTATTCTGAGCATTGAAATTTTAGTTTCAGTGTTGCTATGCTGCTGAAAGATTTTGCTATTTGGCTCCAAGTGTACGGCGTTCAGTCGCTTTTTTTTCTTCTTTTTTTGCCGAATATTTGGTTTTTGACCAAATCACAATTCATTACCACATTCGACCAAATCATATTCTTTGCGGAAAAAAAACGAAGGAAAAATAACTAGGATTTACGATAAAACTGCACCGTATCAAAAAGTGATTACTTTGCGCGATTAAGAGTCACGTGTCGTAATAACATCATAGTTAAATAACGGGATCGTCAGAATCATGTGGAAAAGTATAGAAATAATTGGGGGGAAAAATTACTTATATTTATGCTGAACTCAGCATGAATAAAGCGTGTCAAATGCACGATTTAAAATTTGCATGTCATAATAGAATAATTGGAATTTTTTATGATACGTGGAAATGCATAGCAATAACTGCCGAAAAAATTGTTAAAAAAGAAAGAATTTTTTAAAAAAAAGATAAAAAAATCACTTATATTTAAGATGAAATCGTCACAAATAAAGTGATTATTTAAATGGGCGAACTGAAACTCGCGTCGTTATAAAAATTCGGGATTTTCGAAATCACGTAGAAAAGCGGAAATAACTGTTTTAAAAAAAAATCATTTATATTTACGATAAAATCGGGTTAAAGAAAGCGCGTTAAACGTACATTTACTAAAGAATCTGTTAAAATTGATTGTGTCAAAACATGATGACTTAAAAGTGCGATTAAAAATTGCCATTTTTTAACAAATTTTTATTGTGTTTAGAAGCTCTCGCGGGCCGCACTTCAGTAGTCGAAGGGCCGCATTTGGCCCGCGGGCCACAGGTTGTGCACCCCTAAAGTAGCCCAAAAAGTAGCGGATAGCCCAAATTTGATTTTCAGTAGCGGGGACTTTTAAAAGTAGCCCAATCCGCTACTTGTAGCCCAATGGCAACACTGAACTGAAACTGAAAGAGGAAAGAAAAAATAACAAAAACAAATCTTTCTTGATTAACAGTATCAGTGGAGCCATCTGTTATTGAAATTATAATCATAAAAAAAGTCAAAACACATGGTATGATACAAGGATAAAGCAATCTTTGCATAACCCGACATTACACGTTGGAGAACTCATATTTGTTCTTTTTTCTATGTTCGTTTGAGAAAATATGAATGGACATAACAATCCCAATGAAGAATACGAGTGGCCTATATCTGTCCCAATGAAGAATCCCATATATCTGTCCCTGCTCAAAATCACAATGCTATTTCATGCAAGAAACTCTTTAGCGCCATCTAGGGGATATTTAACACATGAAACACGCATACTTGGTTCGATTCTACAACTGGAACATATTACTTAAGTGCTTTTCACCCCATTAGTAATTTTTAAACATTTGTTGGGACAAATAAGTCCCGTTAGTAGCCAAAGGGTTAATTAATAATGAAAAACATATTAATAACTTATTTATGAACTGTTCATTATTTTACAATGAAATATATATAACTAACTAAATGACTAATTAAAAATAATTATTAATTGAAAATGATTGTTACCAAATGACTGATCATTTAAAAATTATCCAATTACTAAATTAGAATTCAATTATTAATCAAATATTTATTTATAAATAATTTTTTGTTGGTTTTTCCCTTGTGCAAAAAAAAAATTATTGTTCCAACTTATTTTGCGAAAATTTTATATGAAACTGAATTACAGATAAGCATCAATGTAGTAAAATTATTACATAAATTGTCAGAAGCTAATCAAATAGAAATAGATAATATTGCTGGGGCTCAAAATACAACTAATGATGGGATCATTCACCTTAATGAGGAAACCTGCATGCAATCGCGTAATCTTGACGATTTTGAATAGTCTGTAACATTACAACTCTCAAAAATCAAATCAGTATGTTCAAAATTGACCTGTAATTTTTAAAATCATAACTCAAAATTAGCTTAAAACGAAACTAACTTCACGTGACTCAAAAAGAGGCGGGGATTGTTATGACGTCAGTATCTGGGTAGTTATAGCTCGTTCACCAGGAGTTGGCACTTGGCTCCTCCTTCATCACGTGGTATGCGACGATACTATTTCGCTGTTTTTGGGAGAATGTTGTGAGCAATCTTAACAATGTTGCTATTTGGCGATCGTTTGGCAAAAATATTTATTTCGCAAACTTTATGTGCATTTTTTTAACAATAAATATCTCATAAATTTGATGATATTTTGCACCATTTTTTAAGATATTTCTTTCATTTGAGTGAATAGTTTGTCCTTTATGAGACATTTTGCTGGGAGAACAGCATTTTTTAAATTTAAAAACTATATTTCACTAGCTAGAGTAACAAAAGGTATAATAGCAGATGATATAGAGAAGTAAGTGAGTGAAAAAGAATTCACTGTTTGTGTTTGGCGCAAATTAAGGGTTGTCTCAATTTCAAGCACGGAGTTGTTTCTCTTCTGACTCCCGCGCTGAAATGAACTCTGCGTCCGAGGAGGTGGAGCCAAGTGTCATCTCCTCGTGATTGAATCAAGTTAGCATGTTATATACCAGTGAATTGATGTTTAATTTTCTTAGTGGTAGTTACGCTACATCACGAACTAGAACATAATTAAAACACAACTCTGTTTGAAAAAACTACCAATTTTAAGGTTAAAACTTAACAACTTTTTAATAATCTTAAACATACCAGTTCTATCAAATAATTAACATCATACTCAAGAACAAATCAAAACTGAAAAACATAGATCACTTAAAAAACTGGCGTAGATCACTTAAAAAAATACAACAATAACGAAGGCACAACTAGATCACCCATCGTTTTATAATTTATTATCGTTTTCAAATTCCAGAAAAATAAATGATCTAGTTCATCGCTTTTAACACTACTCCCTATTGAATTATCTCTGAGATATTTCTTAGTCATATTTTGATACTTTTTATGTGCATTTCCACTTAATTAGGTTACAATAAGTTACATGAGCCAAATAAATTACAATTTTCTTTATTTTTTGTTTTGCATTAATGTCCTTCTATTTTCTTTTAAATATTCTGCTTTTTGATTAAAAAAAGTTTTGTGTTTTACAACAGGGTGGCGAGGTAAGGAACATTCTTTTTACTTATCCAAAATCCCTTATTTTCTTGTGCATGTTCTATTTTTCTTAAACCCTTATTCAGATAGACCTAATGTTTGCTTAATTTCTTTATCACTATATTTTTAAAACTGCGTGTGGGCTAGTAGTTATCGACAATGTCAATTTTCACCTATGAAAAGGTACCCCAATATAGAATTGAGCTAACATGTCTTATATAGTACTAGGGAATTCGAATTGTATTTTTGTAATGGCAGAAACACTACAGTACTCCCCCACCAGAATTATATCTGTGATAGAATTCGATGAACGGATACCACTAGTTGATTCATTGCTGTTTTGTGCGAAGCCGGGAGAGCTGTGCATTAAGATTACTGTACTTATGCTGATCGTGAGAGCTGTTTTAAATTCAATGTCGTTGTCGCTCCTGTGTTGCCATTTAGTCGAGTGTATGCAGGCCGACATTGTGTTTGATCAAAACTGAGTAGTAACAGCGCGAGGAGGTGGATAATGTCATATATATATATATATATATATATATAATGGTNTAGCTGGCCTTTAAGGTTACCAGAATTATCTCTTTGACATCATACGGCAGTTCATCAACATAATGATTCCAAACGGTTAACAGACAATATATATATATATATATAATTGTAATCTTCGTGAAAGAACCTTCATGTAAGAATATAGAATGTGTCACTTAAAGAATTGCTACTTGACGTGCTTGGCTTACTCAAAATAGAATGAAAAGAATAGTTGCGAACGTAAACAAATGCCGCGTTTCGACAACCAATCAGAATCGAGATATCCACATTATTTTATTTTATTTTATATGGGTCGTTAAACAGCCGACCCAATTTTGGGTTTACGACTACTAATGTTCAACTCCGTAGCCTTGTAATTTTGAACCAATCCAGAAGACAAGGAAGCTCCTGGATCAGTACCCCCAGAGGTCTTGATTTGTTATGGGAACATAGCGGACTTTGCGACTTGACAGATTTAGCGTGCATCAGTCACCATTTACTGCACGAGGATTCTTTATCCGGCTGGGATAGAGCCCACAAACATGTCTTGGAGATGGACCTAGTGCCCTACCAACCAGGCTATACCGGCCCTTATACTGATTATTTTTTATTTGTAAATTGTTTAAATGATTTCTATGGTTAATTTGATTTACGTAATGCTTGGTAACATAACTAAATCTACTGGAGGTAGTTTTAAAATAAATCATTGCATGATGACTAAAATTGTACACATGTATGTTTTAGGTTAAAGTCCTGTAAGTTTAATTGGGAGAGCTGCATATTTCGTATCAGTAGTAATGATTTTTAGTGTGTTATAAATACTAAAGAACATGAGCTTTACTACCAATTATTCTTTGATAGCTTATTTAGACACAAATTTAGGTTGTCCTTTTTTTAAAATGCTCAACAAGTTTGTTTTCTAAATAACCAATCTGAGTGATCACGGCTCAGGGGAATTCACCTTCCATTGAGGTGAACCGGGTTCGAATCCAAGCGATGGTTGGTTGATACGAATTTTGCATCCGGCTTGCACGAACCACAGTACTGACGTAAAATATCCTCAGTGGTAGACGAATCATGGGTTAGAGTCTCCTTGCCATCAGGCTAATGTGGCAGGTTTTCGTGGTTTTCCTCTCCATGTGACGCGAATGCGGGTCAGTTCCATCAAAAAAACTACCACGAAGGCAATTTTCTCCCAATACTTGATCCAGGAGTTCCCTTGTCTTCTGGATTGGGTTCAAAATTACAAGTCTACGTAGTTCAACATTAATAGTCGTAAACCCAAAAATTGAGTAGACTGTTCAACGACGGTTAAAATATAAAATAACCCATCTGATGTTTTAATTTATATTATTATGTTAGTTTATGCATAATTGAAAACTTTTGTTAAAAAGAACTTTGTTACATTTTTAATGATGACTATGATTTAAGGTGCTTATAAAACATATTATTTATATTCTCTCTCTTTCGTATGCCTGTAAAGGCAGAGGGGTGCGATTGTTCTTGTTTTTCAGTGGCGCCATCTATGGCCAAGAAATTGTTTATATTAATTGAATGAAGCAAAATAAAAAAAGTCTTTACTCTTTTGCTTGCAGGAGAAAAAAATGCAAGGATTTCACATGAAAAATCAACTACCTTTTGCAATGCATAAGTTGCAAATTCACAGTTAAAATTTTTTTGTTTTGAGAAACTAAATAAATGCCAATGCTATATTTGTATGCTTCTAAATAGTACATATTTTTTTTCTTCCTTTAGGGTAACTCAATTTGTATAAAACTATAGAGCAAGCAACATCTGACAAGAGAGGCAACATCTCAGTAAATTTAAGAAAGGAGATCTACAGCACTTCTCAAAAGATATCTTAAAAAAACAAAAATCAATAGAAAATTCAATTTTTTAATGGCAAGTTAAGCACCAAAATCTTTCTGCATTACTCAAAAACACACTCGAGTTTCTAATAATTCGAGCTTTTGAAGATTTAAAAACATTGATTTTATCTAAATCATACTACATAATTTTTATCGTTTAAAGCCACGAAATAATTTTAACCATGCCGTTAACTACTATTGAGCAAAGTAATTTTTAATGGATTTATTTAAAATCGGTTTTTTCAAGAAGTATATTTGCATTTTTTATTGTATTTCTACTATTAATTTAAAAAAAAATATATTTTCCGGAATTTGTTTTTAAATTCAGTTTAAGCAAAAACGTATAGTTTATATAACTATATGAAATTTTTCAGCTGCTTTACTTGAAATTAAAATAGATTTTACAATAAGTAAATAAAACAGATGGTCGCAGGAATTATTTATATGACTTATAATTTTTACGGACTTTCTTGTGATGTATAAAGAGATTAATAAAAACATATAAAAAAAATTGTTTTTTATTTTAATTCAATTGTGTTTTTTTATTTATAACTGACATAGTGTTGAATAACAATATCCCTTATTGTCCATTATTTGTTCATTTCCGATTATTAGCTAAGTAGAAGTAGTTTATTTACGTCAACTTAGAGCTATTGACGACTTTATGAAGAACATCCCTATAAGGAAGATCAGGGAACTGGATTTGTATCGGAAAGGTTCTGGGTTCGAATACCGGGCGCGTATTGACAAAACATACCGTAGATTATAAAAGGGTTGGCGAAACTTTCAATTGGCGTTAAACGAACGTTCTCGCAAATCGCCAAACAGCTGTGCGCTTATGTTTTTGTTTTGTTTTTTGGCATCACGTATCTATCATTCACCAAGTTACATAAGGGTGTGACATTTCAGAGTTTCAAATAAGCTGATCTTCATTAGATTCTTCTGCATTAAATGAAATATAAAGCGTATTTTTTTGTTATAGCTCCGACATAATCGTTTGTATTTGTTAACATAATTGTGTTTATTAGCCATATTACGTCTATCATAGATATCTTTAAGACGTCTATACTTGTTGAGGATTTATAATACCAGATGGAGCTGAGCACAAACAATTTTTTTTATTATTTTTTTTCTGCACTTCTTAAGTTTCAGTTTAGATTTAACCTACTGAACCACAGTGGAATAAAATAATTTGAATCATTTCAATTTGTGTAATTATTGTTGAATTCGAGTTATGGTGCTACACCGGCCGAAAAATAGGCCACCTGCATGAAATATGAGTTAACATTTGTTTTGTTTTGGTCTCCCTTAAGTCGGTAATTTATTTTGATATTTTATTGTATTAATTGTATTGTATTTATTATAGTAACGTGCGAGCTGTTTATAATGGATGATTTTGAAAAATTAAAGTCCAAACGGGTTGTAATCAGACAGCTGATTACAAAATTAATAAATAAAATTGACAAATTGTTATTAGAAATACTTCCTGATGAGACCTTGTATGATTCACTAAATCAGTTAGTTGAAAAAAACGGAACTTTAAAGGATCTTGATTTGAAAATTGAAAATTATTTTGATAAAAGCGATGAATTAGAGAGTGAAATTATACAAAGTCAAGAGTATCAAGATCGAGTAGTGGCTTATAAAGGCNTAAAAAAGCTTACATTATTCTTTTATAGAGAATATTGATTTAATAGAAAATATCACTAAAATAAAACAGGTTATGTTTTCTTACAATAAAAGTTAAATAGAATTAATTCTTCAAAATAGCGTTTCAATAAAACATAGCATTAAAATGTTATGTTATTTTTTGTGATTGGTTCAGTAGTAGTAAATTATTTTTATTTCTTCGCAAACACAATTCTTGTTAAAAAATTGAATCTGTTATATCAAAAAACTAGATCGTTTTATAAAATATAAATTATAGCGTTTAATAAAATATGAATGCAGTGTATTTGTAAAGTGATCCTGACAGTAAAAAGGTCATTTTCTTTTTTAATTCTCTTCTGAAAAGAATTAATGAGTTATTTTTATTCATCATGGCTAGCCGAGGAGGAGAAAAAGAATATCGAATTACACTGTTTAGGTTAATGTAATTTCGTTCTTCCACCACATTTACGCGTAATCCATCGCCAATTCCACCTACAATCGCCACGCTTATAATCTACGGTATGTTTTGTCAATACGCATACCGGGCAAGGCATGGATATTGTTTCTTTCTCTGTTCTGTTTGTCTTTACTGTTTTGAGCAACGTTGGCAAACCTATTATGGTGCCCCTGAAAGAGTAGCCAATGCATCTTCCCTGTATGAGCCTGAATAGACGAAATGCTAACAAAGGTGGGTATTGGAAATAATGAAAAAAAAAGTTGATCCGAAGAAATATCATTTTATAACCGTCGTTGAACAGCCGATCCAATTTTATGGGCTACTAATGTTCAACTCCATAGCCTTGTAATTTTGAACCCAATCCAGAAGACAAAGGAACTCCTGGATCGAATATTGGGAGAAATCTGCCCTCGTGGAGGACGTTTTGATGGAGCTAACCCGCATTTGCGTTACATGAAGAGGAAGACCACGAAAACCTCCCACGGTTAGCTTGAAGACAAGGGGACACTAACCCATGTTCCGTCTACCACTGAGTCTATTTCACATCAGCAATGTGATCGGTGCAAGCCGGATGCGGAATTCGTATCGACTGGGATTCGAACCAGGTTTGCCTCATTGGAAGGCGGACGCTCTATCCCTTGAGCCATCGCGGCTCAGGAAATACCATTTAAATTTTTCGGGATAATTATTTCCGTTCTGTGGCCATCTTTCAAATGACATAGTATACTTTGCTTCTCAAATCACCAAAGCTCAGTTAATCATCAGTCGAATAGTTCCTGAGAAATTGAAGTTAAAAAAAAAAGTCAGATACTTAAAATTCAATTTATCAGGAACTATTCGACCGATTTTGCTCAGATTCTGTATTTTTCCCAGTAAAATGACATCCTTTAAAGTGATGCAAAAAAAAAATTGTGTACCTTACAATTCACAATTTTTTCGACCATTCTTAAATAAATGTTAGCGCTAAAAGTGATATTAAAAGCGTTTTTTGTGGTGACACTAAGGGATAACACTAATGTAACACTAATCTCTTGTGGTAACACTAAGGGAAAGCACTAATGTAACACTAATCTCTTGTGGTAACACTAAGGGATAACACTAATGTAACACTAATCTCTTGTGGTAACACTAAGAGATAACCCTAATGTAACACTAATCTCTTGTGGCAACACTAATCTCTATTAGAACAATAAATGGTGTGTCGTAGTGATATCTATATCTGATACATGAAATGGCCGTTACTACGGAAGCAAGCCCGGCAAACATATAAAAAAAGCTTTATTTGGAAGCTGTCATAGAATTATAGGTTGCTATCAAATGAAATTTTTTTTCAGGAAATACACGTGATTTGTTGATCCTTCAATTTTATATATAAAAATAAATTAAATCAAGTAACCTACTCAATTGTTGAGATTGATATTTTAAATAAAAAATATTTAGGAAATATTAAGTAAATGAAAGATGCATCTTCGAGATTGGTACTGAAAAATAAGTTCTTTTTACCCATTCTATTGTAATGAGAAAGCTTTCAGAATTAGAGCGTGTAAGAAATCCAAACGGACCAGCCTGAATAACTTTTGATCTAATGATCAGATCTTCACGTTCAAGAACTTAAATCATAAGGATTTAAGAGGGTGACCTCAAAGTGCAAACGAAAAAATAAGTGTAAGAGATTCGTACTTTTAAATTCGACTTCTCAGGAACTATTGACCGATTTCGTTTAAATTTTGTAATTTTCCATCTAAATTTACATTTTTTAAAATGATGCAAAAAATTTCATACCTTACAATTTAAAATTTTTCGACGATTCTTACATAAAATAAGAAAAAATAATAAATATTGACTGAAACTTATTGTTTTTAGTAAAAAGTTATTGTTTTTTATTGTTTGTGGCTCTAATTTTACATAGAGCTACCTTTGGATAATCGAATTTTAAATTGAGTGTAAAAATGTCTTCATTCGCTTAACTAATTCTCGAGATATCATCCGATCATTAGATCAAAAGTTATTCAGGGTGGTCTCTTTTTTTTACCCATTGGCAAAATGGGTATTGTTTTGGATTTCATGGCGTTCTCACTTTTCAACTACAATAATCAAGAGTAACAGTAAACAGTGCGCCTGCGTTGCTATGACGACCAGTGCTATTTGATAATTTTTTTAGAATTCTTTTTTTCACTTTTTAATTTCGTTATGCATTATGTTGGTGAGTTTATATTTGAGATATGGGACCAGAGCGATCCCATAAATACTTCTCGAGTTGTGAATAAAAGAGAATTTCATCATTTGAACGATATGTTTGTTTTCATTGTTTCAATTAAGAATCAGAAATTCTAACTGGATCGTTTTCAATACTAATTTAGGTGAATATCACAAATAAAAAAAAGTCCAAACTGATTGACATGTCCCAAAAGTTGGAGTTGAAGCAAGAAAAAAACGATGGCAAGGCCTTAACTTACCGAGGCGGAAAAAAACAGAGCCTAAGAGCGTAGACGGGAACACCTTGAGCGTTACACACAAACGGAAAAACTAAAGGATTTCGTACACAAACGCAAGCATGAAGCCCGTCCCTCACAAAAGTACCAAAGTGGTTGAGAGAATTGAACTATACCGAAGAGCAAACGGTGACTCCTCGAACCCCTTTCATGCAAATACGAGAACTGGGTGTTGATCACCAGTTAGGGATAAAAGGATCCATAAAAGGGCTTGCAAAAGACTGTCTTCCCCGCAATGTAAATGATTCATTCACTATTCATGTAAAATTGAAAAAATGCCTAGCTCTCAAATCATATTTCATGTAAGAACTTGTGAATCCGAAACGGGTGCATGATGCAGCTTACAATCTTCATCAAACACCATTGCACCCATCCGAAAATGTTAAGATTGATCTCGATCGGCTGTTCAATGTCTATTCAAAGGAATTTACACAGAATGTGTCAGAGTTGCATTGAAATGTGTCTGCGAAATTGTGTACCGAGCAGTTCAGGATTAGTAGTTAAAGATGCCCAAGATGAAAACACAATAAAAGTTTCTTTTCCAAAAAATATTAGACAACAACCATTTTACCAATGGATAAAATCACAATTTACGTTATTTTGTAGTGAATCGTTTTTATTTTTGGTGCACTGTACAATCAGCAAAAAAAGAAAAAGAAAAAAAAAAAGTATCACCCTTATAACTTTCAAAGGGGTTAGACCAGTGTTTCCCAACCTTTTTTGTACCATGCCCCACCTAAGCCTTTCTAAAATTCTTATGCCCCCCTATGTAACGTATACATAATTTTTAATATTAGAAAATCGAATTGTTCATTTAAGAAACTTAGGAAATTGTTAGCGAAGCAAAGTAAGTAAATTTTCAGATCATATAATGAAAAACTAAAACTCAAATTCGAAATAATTTTAATAAAGATTTTTCTATAATAATTTAATATTTTAATTTAGTGAGATTCTTGCCCTTGATGCTTACTTTTATCTTAGATTTTATCTTAGGTTCCAATTTGGTTGACTTCAGTGTCAAGTCTCCCCGTTGTGTTATGTCCAGACGATTTCTTTTTTTTTTTTTTACCAATAAAATCATTTCCAGCACTAAATCCACATTCAGCTAAATATGAAGATGGAATCGGTAACAATAATTTTCTTGCACATTTGATTGAATTTTTTGTAGTTGTTTTCTGTTTCCTCACGAGGCCATGACATCACTCTTTTCATATTAAATAAAGTTTTAACTGACTAATCATTTTGCATTTCTGCAAGTTCTTCTTGATATATTTGATATATCAGACAAATCCACTAACATGGACTGCAGCATCCATGTTGGAAAATAAATTTGTTTTAAATCAGAATATCTTTCTTTTAAATCAGTCGATAGAATTTTCAGATGATAGACAATAACAAGTATAGCGGTATCATTTACTTCACATTTTTGGAGCCAATGAAACTGTTCAAAGTTTTTATTGTTAATATATTTCTGAGATAACTCAATAAGGGTAATGAAGCCAAATATCTTCGCTTTTGCATCAACTAGAGTTTTATTTGTTCGTTGAAGTTTCTTATTTAATATATTCAGTTTTTCAAAGTATTGACTAAATAACTCACAAATGCTTTACCATCAACTGTAAACAGATACTTCATTTCAGGTTTGTCGCTTTAAAAATCCCTAAGTCACATAATATTTATTGACCGCAATTATTTAAGAGTTTGCTTTTTTCTTTCGATTTTGTCACCGAAATCTCGCATTGCATTTAAATGGCCCAGACAAAAGGTTTAAACTCATGTCGAGTCCATTTTTGAATTGCCCCCCTTTACAATCAAATTGCCCCCCCCCCGGTGGGGCGTGGGCCCCGCGTTGGGAAACACAGGGTTAGACGGAATTTCCCTCTGCTTTGGTTTCCTCAAAGAAATCTTTTAAAATATGTAAAACAAGTTGCATGCTACCTTAGAAGAATGTGGTTATTTATATCAAAAAATGCACTTTTTCTGAAGAATCATGCCTTTCTCTTTTTCAAATATTTATTTATTTATCCCAAAATTTGATGGGGAATAAAATTTTTTGAAAAGTTTGCCTTTAAAGTTTAACCATTATAATGGTTTATAAATTTGCTACTCTAATGTTATTTTATTATGTCGCGCTTAGTTAAACGACAATAGTTCTTTCACAAAAAGTTGTAAGCCCACGGCCCAAAGATAAATATGTTATTCCATGGAGAATTTAGAATTTTTAGTTAAATAATTTTTATTAATTACTTTGCTAATGATAAAAAAATGAATTTATATGGATTTGTATTTTTGATCCTCAAATTATGAAGTGAAATTGATATGTGGTAAATATGGTCCGAGCAGTTTAAGCAGGAAAGCAGTCCAATTCTTAGACCAATGTTGATTTAACTTTATTGCTTAGTTCGCTGTAAGTCAAAAGATTTTTAAACGAATTGAAGAATTGACTGGCAAACACGAACAAATTCTAAATTTTATTTTATGTATAGATTATTTGTTACCCTCCTCGGTTGCTTTAACATATTAGATTAAATAAAACATATATCTAGTAGCTCATCTCACCAAAATAACTCCATTCAGTGGCATCTGGAATAATGTTGTTGCTCATGACACTTTATCGCAGTCAAGCTATTTTCTCTTGTACCTTATAATAAATCTATAGTAAAAATGTACAGTTTTGGTGCAACTGTAATTGGCAACGAATTTACTCTAAAATATGTTATCCTTATATAAGAGTATATTTGGAATCTATTAAAACTGCCGCAATTACCATGATGCCCCATTATCAAAATTATGCATCATTGGTGTCAAGAATAGTATGGGGACTTTTTACGGTACCCTATACCAAAATAGTTTCATTTCTTCTTTAGTTTTGCTTTTCAGTACAAAACTTTTTTTTAAATTTCAATTACTGCCGATCTTAAATTATTGAGTTTTATAAAAACACGTTTTAAAGGCATAATGAAAATAAACACGATGATCTCAAATTACATTAGGAATATTAATTTGGCGATGTAGTTTGCTTATACTACTACGATTATGTTTATCATTCAGATGACCTTGCACAACTTTAACCAAAACTTTATTAAAATACACGTTTTCTTATTATATCATATTTTCATTTCATCACATAGACTAAAACCGATGTTCAAATTGTTAATGATCCTCAAATTTTGTATGAAGAAAACTAGCTAAACAGGAAACCTAAATTTGCAATCACAATTAACCTCTTTGAAAAAGAAAATGTCTTCAAGCCCCAACAAACAGCAATCAAAAGGCCTGTTTAGACGATCCAATTTCTTGGACAGAGATTCATTGATATTGATGGAAACTTGTTTTGCTTTGAGCTTGGATCGTGTAAACAAACATCCAAGAACTTGATCCAACGGAATCAGTAA
>NC_092209.1:79423566-79437964 GCF_043381705.1 Parasteatoda tepidariorum | reverse complement strand
GCTTTGATCGTGTAAACAAACATCCAAGAACTTGGTCCAACTTCTTGGACGATAGTAGAGCATGTTCTACTTTCCATCCAAGTTTTTTCTCCCTTAACCAATCAGCGTCTTAGGTTTTGTGACGTCAACAAGCTGGCAGCAAATTATGTCATTTTGTTGTGGGTTTTCATATATTTTAGTCCAAATAAATTGATCTGTTGAGGTTTATTTGTGTTATTATTTTATTTGAATTTATTTAGTAATTTTAAACTTATGTAAGTATTATTTTATAATGTTGAATATGAACAATGCGCATGCGCAAGTTTTTCTTTCAACGAATCAGCGACATTCAAGAACTTGGATAGTGTCAACGAATCATCCAATTTCTTGGACAGAGAAATCCGTCCAATTTCTCGGATTCAAGAAATTGGACCGTGTAAACAGGCCTTTAGGAGAGAATTCTTATTCTATACCCGGTTGGTTCAAAGAAAATTTAATTACTGTTTGTCCAAGATAAGTACTCTGACCGCCACTAGGTCTGCGGCAGTCTGGTGCTATGGAAACAAGAAGAGGGCATTTTAGGGAGGGTGGTTTCGATGAAGAGGTCTCTTTTTCTTTCGCCGAAACCAGTCCTAAAGAGGGACCTGCATCCCTACTTGAAATAATCATACCTCGTTACCATAGTAACCGCCACAGCTCCAGACGAATGTCTGGCAGAGTACCTATCGTAGACAAACAGTAAGTGCTTAAAACTACGATTTTGTTTTGTTACGAAAACATGGTTATGAGTATATACCAAAATCTGGTAGTCCTGCTCCAGCTCTTAGCATTTTGAATCGTAAGATTCAAGGCTGATTATGAAATTTTAAGCAGAATCATTAACTTGATCTCGCGAAAGTTTGTGCATTGGACGATCTAGACAAATACTATTGTGTTTCTATTGATAACATGGAAATGACTAGACCAGGGGTGGACAAACTCTTTTGGTGGAGGGCCAAAAATCTAAAAAGAAAAGTTTGGTGGGTTAAGTAAAAATTTCTAAAATAAAGAAAAAATATACAAGTTTTAACATAAGCATTTAATGAGATAAATAAAATTGCGATTTCATTCTTAAAAGTTCCTTATATTGAGGTTGGAAGTGAGATATACTTATTTAAAGGAACGAGACTAAATGCTTGACTGTTAGTCTATTTCTAAAACTATTTTTTCTAAGCTTCATAGTTGAAAACACTTGTTTACATTTATAAGAAGAAGCAAACATAGCACTGATTTTCTGGGCATGAGATAGTAAATTTGGAAAACTAGCTTTCGGTAATGATTTGTAAAACTCAAACTTTAGCATATTTAGAAACAACTACTTCAGAAGATTGTTAGATTGCAATTCAATTAATTCAAGCTGAAACTCCGACCTCACTGTTTCATAATTTACGTTGAAAGGCATGGTAAAAATATCTAATTCTGTTTGAATGGCACTGAAATCTGAAACTCAAAATGGAGTTTTTTCAAGCCATCTTCATAATTCTTAAGCTGTTCCTTATTAGCTGTTACTGAGGGTATTGCAAACAGATTAAGACATCTGCCCAGATGGGGGCTTTAAGATGGGCCCAGATATCATCGATGAATTGATTTTTCCTTTGCATCTTAACATTCCAGTTGTTGATATGACAAAGAAGATCTGCTAAAAATGCAAAGTCTGAAATCCATTCTGTATCTTCTAATATTTCGTACTCTGCTGAACACTGTTTCTCATGGAAGAACGACGCAGGGTCGTCTTTCAGCTGCCAAACTCGATCGAAAACACATCATGCACTAAGCCACCTTACTTTCGTATAATACAGTACACCAGAGCATTCAGATTACACGGACTTAAAAAAAAGTTTGGGATTGCCTGTGAGTCAGCCCACGAGATCGAATAATATTAACAAGCTTTAATACTGCATCAAGCCCGGAATTCATATTCAATGCAGATTTACACAGAGCATCTTGATGTGTAACCCAATGTAAAAAAATAACGTTATTCCGGGGATAGTTCTGATTAATGAGTTCAAGGAATCTAGATTTTTCCCCCTGTTATATTTGGTGCGCCATCAGTCGTAATATTACATATTTTTGTTAAGGGCACTTTCAAAGTCATAAATCCTTCCTGAAATTCAGGAAAAATATTACATCCTGTTGTAGTTCCCTTTAAAGAACGCATGCACGCCAGTTCTTCGGTAATTAATTCTCATCAACGGCTCTTATAAATAACACTAATTGAGCGGTATCATTAATATCTGTCTTTCATCCATAGCTCTTGAGCAAAATTTAAATTGTGCAATTTTTAACTCTAATTGTGAAGTCAAATTTTAATCGATGGCTTCGATTCTAGAAATCACCGTTTTTCGCTTTAAGCTTACAGCCTCAAAATTATTTTCATGTCTGGACTTGAGCATCACTAACTTGGAGCATGCATTGCTTGACAAACTCCCCATCACCGAGATACTTATTATTTTTAGCAATATCGTGTGTTACAATGTAACTTGCACGCGTAGCTGCTTCTTGGACACTGTTCATCCTCTTGAAAAAAAATTTGTCTGCCTGATAATTCTCTAAGAAGACTTTCTGCAATTTGTCTTCTTTCACATTCAGACATTGCTTCGAAGTTGGCATTCTTATGGTTGGCTGCAATATGTCGGTTAATGTTGTATTCGTTAAAAACTGCTGCAGCTTCATTGCAGATAAGATGTGCTGGTTTATCTTTTGCAACTGTAAGAAAATGTTTAATTTCTGTTACCATAAAAATGTATAGATAAAAAGTCCAATCATCATTGAACGTACGGCATTCTGAATCAATTTTGCTTTTTTTAGTAGCCATTTTGGGGTTAAAAAGTTTTACAAATAACTCAAACAAGCACTAACTATTTTACATATTTAATAATTTCACCATTATTTACAATAACGTTACATATGCGCAATATTTTCATATGCAATAAATAGTGTTAGAACTCGCGCCGGCAAAAAATTCCACTTGTTTGAGCTTAAAATGCGCAGTCTGCCATATATTAGATTCCATATGTCTGCATCTCGAGAAAGACAAACGTTCGTTGGCGCCAAGCTACGGCTATTCTGTAAAGAATTTCTGCCTTCAATATTTTACCAATTGAAGTCGTCTGCGCAAGCTATTTCCATCCATTTATGTTTTGTAGAAAAAAAAAATAGAGAAAGTAAAAAGGTCATCAGTACTTTGTTAAAAAAGAAAGAACAAAAATAGCTTTAAACAAAGTAAACAAGAAAATGGATGTATAATGTATTGGCACCCCGAGCAGGGGCCACCCCGGTTTAAACCGGGAACCTCTCGATCTAACTTTTTCTATTTTATAATTTTATAACCGTCGTTGACTAATCGACCCAATTTTGGGTTTAAGACCACTAATGTTCAACTCCATAGCCTTGTTATTTTGAACTCAATCCAGAAGACAAGGGCACTCCTGGATCAGTATCCCCAGAGGTATGATTTGTTATGGGATCAAGGAGGACTTTGCGATTTGACAGATTTAACGTGCATCAGTCACCATTTACTGCACGGGGAGTCTTTGGTCGGCGGGGATCGAATCCACTACCTCTTGGACATGGGCCTACTGCCCTACCAACCAGGCTATCCCGTCTTCTAACTCTTTATTTATTCATTTTTCTTTTTTATTACCGTCGTTAAACAGCCGACCCAATTTTATGGGCTTACGACTACTAATGTTCAACTCCATAGCCTTGTTATTTTGAACTCAATCCAGAAGACAAGGGAACTCCTGGATCAAGTATTGGGAGAAATTCGCCTTAGTGGAGAAATTTTTGATGGAACTAACCCGCATTTGCGTTACATGGGGAGGAAGACCACAGGAATCACCCACTGTTAGTCTGACGGCAAGGGGACTCTAACCCATGATCTGTCTACCACTGAGGATATTTCACGTCAGCAGTGTGGTCGGTGCAACCCGGATGCGGAATTCGTATCGACTAGCCATCGCCGGGATCGAACCCCGGTTCACCTCATTGGAAGGCAAACGCTCTATCCCCTGAGCAACCGCGGCTCCCTCTAACTTTTTGTAAAAAAAATTATTAAATTCCATAAGTTTAGCTTGAGAACTTTCTTTGTGAGGATATTTTATGTTAGAACTGCAGTCAGTGTGAGCCCGATTTCGTATAGACCTCTGCGATCCAAACGTGGGTCACCTCATCAGCCGACGAGCTCTCTTTCCCCTCGGCCACCTGAACTTGATCCTCATTATGTGTCAGTATTCGTTTCTAAAAATATAAAAAGGTCATTTCATTGTTTACGAATGTCGAATTTGAGTAACTTTAAAAACACATAATTCAGCTACAAAAAAAAAAGAAAGAAAAAATCTAATTTTTGAAAAAAAATCAATTTTGGTGTCATTTTTATTAATTTTTATTAGTTAAAAAAGTAAGCTATTGCGAACGAAACTGAATATGTTTTATCAATAGCAGACAGTTTTAAATTTTTAAAAGATAATAAAACACAGAGTAATTTTAAATGGAAATGTTATATTTTCGCAAAACTTAGTATGACAAGTATGACATTCGTAAATAGTTTAATTGCTCATAAGAATATCATTAGAAACGATATAAAGGGTAATAGGATTTTAAAAATGTATGTAAAGAGAAGGGAAAATGGGACACCTTGTATATTTCACTTCTAATCAATAAAAGTTAGTTTTGTATATACCATTCTTTCATCAAAACAATAGAAGTAGTAAAACAATTGATCGAATGATTAAATTACAAATGATGTTTTTGTAATAGTGTGCATTGTTTAAAATCATTTCAACAATAACTAAAATTCATTTCAACAATTACTGAAATTTTATTTCAACAATAACTAAAATTCATTTTGAAGTTCATTTTATGTTCAACTTTTGTGGGTGTCGGTTGTGTTTGAATTCCAAAAACTGAACATTTTGCAACTCAAGTGATGAAATTGCAGCGAATATGAAGTAGTTAAAGCTGATTAAAAACTGTAAGTAAAAATAATTTAAAATCCAGATAGAATACAATATACCTTCAGTAAAGCTCTTTATGCTTAATGTTAAGCATTAATAAGTTATTTTTTGAAGTATAACATAAATATTTAAACTTCTTCAAATTATGCATTTAGTATATATTTTTCCTTTAAGAAATATCGAAAAATGGCAATGCAATAATTATAATACCATTCCTGTTATTACAGAGTAAATATGAACTATGTTTACAGTATAAATAAAAACTAAGTTTTCAAAAATGCCATATTTTCTGATAATTATGCATATCAAAAGCGAGAATATTTTGATCAACAGCGATAACTCTGCACACCAACATAATGATAATTATTAAATATAATATTGCTTTGAGTGTTGATAAAGTTTATTTAACGAAAGTCATGATCAATATAAAAATAATATACGCTATTTAAAAGAAAAACCTTTGTGGTTTATTGCTAAATATCGATAATTTTGATAATGATAATTATATATATATATATTTGATTTTCGTATTAAATCTTGGCACTTATCCGATATACGTAACAATGTTCTTGTTGGCGACAGTTGGAAAAGCAACCACCAATATATGGTCCTTGTAACTAATAAGTACTGAAAAATACTAACAGATCTGTTCGCGCGTTATTATTATAAAGACTTCCAAGTAAGGAACCAAAATGGCAGCGCATCAAGGTTAAAACAATTGAGTTTAAATTTATAAATTACAACATTTCAAATGAATAACCACATGCTTAATCATAATGAAGACTAATCACTTCTTGAAAAGCAAAATTAAAACTAATTACATTCTATATCTTTAAGTAGCATTTATGAAGTACCTCAGTTTTGCAAACATTTCACCCATTCCATTAATGAACTAATTCCTAAGTGTTTGAAAATTTAGGAACTAAATTTTACCAAATCTTTTAAGTCTACCAATTATCCAGGTTACTACAAAAATTAGAAATCGATAGTTCAATTTTTTTTATTATTAATTAATTGTATGAATTGGTGGACAAGTTCTTTTTATATTATCAGTTCTATTGCATACTTTCCCAGATTTACTTGTAATGATTTTTTATAATGTTTTCGTTTCTTAGATAATTATTCTTACAAGTTGTTGGGACATTTACTAAATTTAAGCTTCATGATTTTTATTTAGAATTTCGTATCTTTATTTTAAAGGTGCAATTATAGCTGTACATTTAATACATTTTCTGATATTTTTACTATGGAAATTAATAGTTAAACACACGAATCTCTTCTAATAAGAACTTTGCTAGCATTATCAGAATTTAAATATCGGTAATTACAGTGGACTAATTTTTTCTAACAAGCTAACATTCAATTTTCAAAATTTTCATGACAAGAAATAAATTAATTTTAACGTAATTCATTAATTATAAAGAAATTCCCTTTTTTTTGTAACGTTTGTTCAGAATCGGTACTTTTTAAAAGTTTTGGCAATTCATCCGTTTTTAACAATAGGTTAATAATGTCCTTTTCTTGTTTTCCAAATTTTTTTTAAAAATTTTTATTTAGAGATTTTCTCAATACGATTGATTTGATAATTGATTGACCTAAATCACAGTCTAGTGCTAAAGGGTATTAATTTAATCAGATAGCACCCATTTCGGGTTTCACATACTTTGTGAGGAATTATGTCATATCAATATCTTGCAAAATAGAAGTTTTTTCACCATTTTCTTTAGTTGAAATAATATAATCGGTGCTGGAAATCAGTTTATAAATGCAAGGCAAGAACCAATAATTTCAATATTCTTACTTAGTTCTGGGCACTGAGGATGTAAATTAGATCCACATTCTACTTTCAAATTTTTTTTTATTATACTGTTTTTAAAACATTATTTTGGTGATAAAATTGTTAAAATCTTTATTAAATGAGCCTTAGTTAAATGGTGAAATTCTTTTTTGAAAACTTTCCATTGAACTCCTATAATCGCCAAGTTTTTCATATTGTTTTAACTGTTATATCTTTCCTAACTATACGTTTCACTTGCTATAGTTGTTCATAAAATTTTTAAAACCGCCAAAAGTTATTTTTTCAGTTTTAAAATCCATTGGATAAATGATAATTTAATTCCTGCGCAAAATTTTCCCCTGATTTTACACGTAGCTCAAAATTTTAAGTACTTCTGTCCTAAGTTTATGTATGATATCAGTTAAGAATCAGCTATTTTACTATAAGTCGTTATGACTGGCATCTTCAGGTGATTCTTTGGTCAACATATTTAAAATGTTCTACGGAACAAAGTTTTAGAATTAAACCCCTCCATCTCCAACAAGTGCCATTTCCTCTCGACGTTCAAAGTTTGTAAGATGTAATGACGTTTCGTCTTTATCTTTTTCAAAAATTAGAAATTACTTGTAAAATTTATTTTCTATGCTTTGTTTCAAACGCTATCTGTGTTGATGGTGGTGAATTTGAGTTTCTGCTTCCAATTCCAGGCTATGTATTTATAATTCCTGTTATCACTTCTTCCCACAGATTCAGCCGATAGAATTCTTTTCTAATATTAAAAAATTGAAGGAAAGGAAAAAAAAATCATTTAGAGTGCAGATTTGAACTCCAACCTCATAATCTTGGAATCTCATGATCGGTACTAATCCCAGAAAGAATGTAACCTTACTGCAACCTTGCGTTGGAATTTCCTTTTCATTGTCACCAAAATGTTTGTACTAAAAACCTTTTTTCAATAAAGCAAAAATATTGCAGTTTCAAACCTTTCATCCTAAAAGGAATAAAAATTATTTTAAGAAGGAATTGCTTTTTTAAGAAGAAATTGTCTCTTAGGTCCATGATGACGTTTTATTTGACGTCACACTAGCGATAGGATCAAATTGCATCGTCCATTAAAATTTCATGACAAGGTGGATTTCAGCTGAGCATACAAGATGTTGCAAAAAGAAACCTTATGATGACCTAGATTTAAGATTATTTTCAACTTGAGACTAGCTTTATTAAATGATTTTTTTTCACGCTTGAAAACCCTAAGTCAACCTCGATTTAAGGTTTACATATAGAAGGTTGTTTTCCAATTCGGGTAATGTGTGTAGAATAGAGCAGATGGTCGCAACTCTTGTTTTAAGATTAGAAAGTTTACACGTAAACCGCATAACAAACCTTTTTAGATTTACATTTAAAGGTTTTTGCTGGGTAAAAATAAAGCTTATTTTGCTATCTAGAAATGCGTTTAGGAGTCAGTAAAATTCTAATACTACACTACGCAAGCTTGATACCTATATGTCTCTCAAGTACTTATATTAGTATTTTAGGTATCTATTTCAATAGCAGTTATTACCACAACACTATCAGTACCTATTTCCCTAATTAATGAAGCATCACTGGCAGTTTGGAATTTTTTTTACAGTACCTAGAAATGGATAAGTACCAAATTATTTTATCATAGTTTTTGAATTGTCACATCGAATTTGAAGCTATCAATGTTCAATTATGTTGCTTTATAATTTTAAATCTAAGTTAGAAGAAAAGGGACAAGCTTACTGTCATGATGGACTTTCTGTCTGAGGTGTTTAAATTTTGAAAGCTTTTACATTGTTTTTGAAACCATATTTGTATAATTTGATAAAAGAAAAAAAACGGAACTATACGCAATTGCGAATGATTACTTAAATCCTAAGCCGCAATGGTCTTTTCTTAACTTGCAGCAGAGTATATAATATAGTCAAGGCATGAAACGTAAGAATTCCATTGAATACTTAGATTACTTGGATTAAAATAGGAGAATTGTTATTTACTTCACCAAGATTTCTACTGAATGCCTAGCTTGTCTAGACAAAGACTGAAGTCGGAGAATCATTATATACCTTACCAAAATTTCTACTGGATGATTATCATTTTTGGGCAAAAATTGAAATAAGAGAATTATTATATACTTTACCAAGATTGAAATAGGAGAATTGAATTGGCAAAGATTGAAGTAGCAGAATCAGTCATACTTTGCCAAGATTTCTGCTGACTGCCTAGCAATTTAGGGCGAAGATTGAAATAGAAGAGTTATTATATACTTTTCTAAGATTGGAAATTAGAGAATTAAATTAGAGAATCGTGATGGTAAAGATTGAAATAGGAGTAAATTAATATATACTTTAGCAAGAATTCTGTGGAATACCCAGCATTTTTAGGCAATGTCTGAAGTAGGAGAATTAGTATATACTTTATAAATAATTCTACTGAATGTCTCACATTTTTAGACAAAGATTGAAGTAGTTGAATTATTATATACTGCAGCAAGATTTTTTATTTTATTTTAAAACCGTCGTTGAACAGCCGAAACAATTTTGGACTTACGACTACCAATGTTCAACTTCTTAGCCTTGTAATTTTGAACCCAGTCCGGAAGACAAGGGAATTCCTGGATCAAGTATTGGGAGAAATTTACTTTATGGAGGACTTTTGGATGAAACTAACCCACATAACTTTGCTTTCAGTTTTGTATTTAAACAGAGAAAACTTTTTTTTTTGTGATCGCTTTTGTACAGCACACATCATTTATTCTTTTAAGATTCGACTTGAAATTTTATTTACTCAATCATTTACTATATTTACTTAATCAGCAGTCGATATAGTCAAAATCCTGTCCATACTTACATTTGGCTTCAACTTCTGGAGAGAGGTAACCATTTGGACTTGTTTCAGATGGCGATTTAACAAACTCCATTTCTCCACAGTTAATATGTTTGAATTTAGATAACTCTTACAAAATAAATCAATACAAGCACCCATATGTTTTAGAACAGAGTTAAGACGTAAACATCAAAAATAACTACTGCTAATAAAACCTGAAATGTTTCAGTACTTGGTGCAAGACTCATATATACTTTATACAACTTATTATGATTTCGTGACTAAAACTCTATCTCTGGTCTTAATCATCTGTTACGGTTAATTTGGATTATTATTGAGGTTTTCCTGAGATGTAAAACTGATAAAATTCATTCAGAAAAATGTGTTCCACAAAGACAAAAATAATAATGATGTGAAAAAAATATCTTGTGCTATGATGAAAATAGCTTCAAGACAGATGTAAATGGAATAAAGCTTTAAATTTATACTTCTTCATTAGCGGATAGATAAAATATTCAAAAGTTCCATAAAATGCTATCGATATTTAATCAAGTACTATATAAGCAACGAAACATGTTTGATTGCCGGAGGAAACTAAGGCTTAGATTCAAATATTATAAACATGAGACTTTTGGAAATTTAAAATGTTTTAACATCCCTTTAATTTTACAACTTTAACTCGGAAGTTGCATTGACTGTATTTCCTTTAATTAAGAAAAAAAAATTGGTACCTATAAACTAGTTAAAACATTTTGATCCCTCCAATTTTGAAAAATTCCAAGTTTTTGAAAAATTTATTATAGTTTAGATACATATTTTAAGAAACATACTTAAAGTAAAACAAAAGAATAACTCCAATTAACCATTAGGAAATAAAATAAAACGATTGTCTTATTTCAAATTTTACACAGCATTAGTTGCGTTAATTTGGAATTTTTGTATAAATTTTTACAGGGATTTTAGAATTATCTGTTTGGGTGGATTTTGTGAAAAACTCTAATAAAGCACTAATTGTGTCGATTTAAATAGTTTTGTAAATTGGGATGTGTATGAAAAAAATCAAATAAATTTCCTATCTAACAATGGATATTGAGTTTGCTTTTAATTTTTTTTTGAGTGTACACCATTGTTGCAACAAGGCTAGAAGATGCAGTTCAACAATTACAGTCAAAAGTGAGAAATATTATTAGCTATAAAAGTATTCATTGTTGCAAAAGTACTTTTAAAAAAGTTAAAATCATTATTGAGTTCATTTTGAGATTGGATATCGTGTGTGAAGGTTATTCTTTGAAGTTGAGTGAAATTTGTTAAAGACGGATGAAATAAAAGAATTTGCTGATCGAAGATGAAGAAAGGTAATTTAAAATTGCAAGCCAAAGTGTTTTATTAAATATTTATTTCTTAAAATATAAAAGAAAAAGAAAATAAAGTCAGCCAACGGTTTAATGACAGTCAAAAATAAATAATATTCTTTCTTTACAATGCATATAATTAATTTTAAAATTAAACTACTTAAGCGATTGTTTGGTGTTTTCTATAATACAATAGAGTTTAATAAACATAATTGGAATATCTGTTAAACTATATCTGTTCGTAATATCTGTTAAACTATTAAAATAACCTAAACATGTAGCAAACTAGTAGCAATCATATAGAAATATAATGATCTTTTTCCCTTTTTGTTTAATTTACAAACATCTTATGGTTTTAGTTAATAAGTGTCACTATCAATTATAGACAACTATTTCTGCTTAAGGTGACCAAATTTTATTTCTTCTATTATAATTCTTTATTTTTTCGATAAAATTCTTCTACAGGGAGTAAAGAACTGGTAAAAATTTAACGGGAGGCAAAAGTATAGCTGTAAAATGTTTTTATCAAAGTCATATTTTAGTCAAATTCATATTTTAAGGATAACAGTAAACACATATTTCGAGTGCAAAAAATAAAATTGCTTGTCTATTTGGAACAATTATGTATATAGAGATAATTATATTTTCTGAATTAATAAATTAGTATTTAAGAAGCACCGTTTTATATTTAACATTTGCAGTTTAATATGTGATTTCCCGATTGCAAGATCGAAAATTGATACCGGTTAATGACCGGAATTAACATAATTAGAAGAAGATTGATAAAATTGTTGACAATCTAGGTTTCACTAATGTCTCTCAAAGGATTATTTTGATTAGTACCTGTAGCTACTGATTTAATGATCCCCTAACAAACATTACTTTTCAATTATCATTTCCTTATTTCCAACCTAGGCTGAACAGTTCTTTGGTTACAATATATATTTAGTACCAGTCTGCATTAGTGCCAGCAGTTGCAGTAGATGATTGATTTTATGATTCCCAACATGCATTATTTTTTATTGCCATTTCACTATTTTCGTACCTAGGTTGAACAATTCCTTGATTTCAGTTTATTAATTTAGTACCAGTCTGAATTAGTGGCAGCAGTTGCAGTAGATTATTGATTTTATGATCCCTAACTTACATTATTTTTTAATTGACATTTCACTATTTCCTAACCTAGGTTGAACAATTCTTAGTTTTTAGTTTATAAATTTAGTACCAGTCTGTATTAGTTGCAGTAAATTATTGATTTTATGATCACTAACATGCTTTATTTTTTAATTGACATTTCACTATTTTCTAACCTATGTTGAACAATTTGTTACGTTTTGAAATAAGAATTGGATAGGTTTTGTATAATGGAGAGTTGAGTGAAAGCGTTTTTTTTTTGTCTCCAATAACTTTTGACTTATACAATGGAACTCCAGTTTATGTTTTAGAAATATGTTGAAATTTTGTATTCTTTTTAAGAATTTGGTTTAATAAAATATAGGAGTGGAAGAAATAGGGTATATTTCTTGCCGTACTCAACATTTGTGGTGACCCCGAATCGTGATAAGAGGCAATAGTAACAGGTTAGTTACTGTAAGTACATTAGTTATGCGATTTATTTCATTGATCAAAATTAAAGGTTAAGTTTGATATCATAGTTAAGAATGGATGCAATATTAAGAAAACGCGGAGCTACTAGAGCTTCCTTTACCAAAACGCTTAATACTTTATTTGAAGAATTAAATAAAGATTTACCAGATGATAAAGTATTATCAACTAAAAGTGCCACGTTAGAGCGACTGTATGGAATATTAAATGAATTCGACTAAAGAGTACTAGAAAAAAAGTTTGATACTGAAGAAGAATTTGAAATAGAACATACAAGTACCGAAGAGTATAATGAGAAAAGGGATCTCGCTCGTGTAGAAATGGCAGACTATTTGAATAAGAAAGTTGAATCTTCCTTGGCTTCCTTTAGTTCGTCGCCAAAAGCTAAGCAGACGAAAATTAAAATTACCCAAGATTGAATTGAAACAATTCGGAGGTGACATTAAGGATTGGTTTACATTCTGGAATCAGTTTAAGCGTATTCACGATGACCTAGAAATGGAAAAAGAAGATAAATTCCATTATTTATATCGAGCTACCGTAGTTGGTTCCAGAGCTAAAAAAATCGTGGAGAGTTTCCCCGCCACTGCTGAGAATTATGATAAAGTTATTGAATGCTTAAAAAATAGATTTGGTGCTGAAGAATTATCAATCGAATTTTATGTCAGAGAATTATTGAATCTAGTTATTAAAAATGCCACAGAACTACCGAGAAGAATAAATGTAACTCATTTATACGATAGGTAGGAATCCTACCTTCGTTCTTTAGAGTCAATAGGTATGACCAGTGACAAATACGCAGCAATGTTATTCCCTTTGGTTGAATCGTGCATTCCTGAAGAGATTTTAAGAGTTTGGTTAAGGAGTTATTCAACAACAAAGGTTCAAGAAAATACGTATTGTGAAAAATTGAAGCAACTGCTATTGTTTCTGAGAAACGAAGGGGAAGGAGAACAACGAATTTCTTTGGTGAAACTGGATTCAAATTTATCGCTATTTTCTGGAAGTAAAAGGTCGAGGACTGTGGTAGATAAAAGGTGTCTAAAGGCGCTGTGGCGACAAAAACCATGACAGTAAAGACTGTTTTACGGCAGCCAAATTGGATTACCATCAGAAGCAAGAATTAATTAAGAATAAGAAAGCTTGCTTTATATGCCATAAGTTTGGACATAAAGCAAAATATTGTTAATCTGTTAAATGTCTAATCTGTTCTAAGAGACATTGGTCGATCATGTGTGCAGAATTATCGCCAAACAAGCCCGAAGTAAAAGATGAGAAAGTAATCGATTCGAGTGAATGCCAAAATGTAATACTTGCGAATTCCTGCTGTTCTGGAGAGATATTCCTTCAAACTTTAATGGTAAATATTGAGAGTAAAGAAGGAAAATGTACTATAAGAGCATTAATTGACACTGGCTTGTTTTTCAAATCAGTTATTTCATCTTTGATCATTTTTAACGCCAAGCATGTTTTATTTTCTATTTAAAGATTCAAAAGGGATATTTATCTCCAAGTAAGAAAGATTGTCATGGAACATTTTTTCGTTAGGAAGAGAAGAAAGAAAAAAGATGATCCCCCCGAAGGGAAAGAAAATTGACAAGCTTTCTGATGATGGAGAACATACTCTTTTGAAGGTATATTAATATTTTTTATACATCCTGTTTTTCAAATCAGTTATTTCATCTTTGATCATTTTTAACGCCAAGTATTTTCTATTTAAAGGTTCAAAAGGGACATTTTTCTCCAATTAAGAAAAATTGTCATGGAACATTTTTTCGTTAGGAAGAGAAGAAAGAAAAAAGATGTTCCCCCCGAAGGGAAAGAAAATTGACAAGCTTTCTGAT
>NC_092209.1:79400066-79423066 GCF_043381705.1 Parasteatoda tepidariorum | reverse complement strand
TAATTATAACCCCTGTAGCAGAATTTTTTTAGGCCTTCTGCGACAAATCTCTTCAGCATTAATATCTTTCTGCAAGATACTTTTAATAATAAATATATATGTTACTAATTTAAAGTAACAAAAGCGTCAACTTCAAAAAAAAAACTTTTCGGAGAAAATTATTTAATTTTTAAAACTGAATATGTAATATTTTTATTTTATTATTATGAGCTATATTCTCGCATTTTGTAGGGAGAAAATGCACTAATTATTTTCCTTTTCTTTCTTCATAAGTCATCATCAAATTTAAAAACAAATTAAAAATAGTGAAATCCATAGCAGTAACTAACGAAAGAAGAAAAAAAGATCGACGGCGAAATCACGCCAAATCGAACTCTTTAAAAAAGGGGGTTACAAATGCGTGTCTTCATTTCAAGATTCAGCTGCTGTAATAAATAATATTAAAAATATCGGATTTTAAAAACTAAGTGGAAATCAATAGCAATAACTGTCCGGAAAAAAAATAATAACGGATATTGCAGCAGAAAAGAAAACCTAACTTTTTACTTCATTATTCTCAAATGAAAATAGAAAAATTACAAGCCTTTTTTTTCCCCTCCGATACATAAGAATAGCATCTAATTTTGAATATAATTCTGAATAGAAGATAGAAGCTTTTGAACATTTCTGCAGAAAAGAAAACCAAAATTTTTTACTTCCCAAATGGAAAATCTTTCTGCAAGAACTCAGTTACAATGTCGCCACGATTCTGCCACAGGGATTATAACCTTTGTTGAACAGTTGACCTAACTTTTTGGGTTTACAACTACTAATGTTCAACTCTGAGATATTTGACTTTTTGATAGAAGTAACCCGCTTTTACGTTACATGAAGAGAAAAAACTAGCAAAACCTCCCAAGGTTAGCCCGATGGTAAAGGGACTCTAGCAAGTCGGATGCGGAATTCATATCGACCAGCCATTGCTGGAATTCGAACTCAATTCACCTCACTGGAAGTCAAATACTCCATCCCCAGAGTCATCAATACTCAAAATTCTGCCTTGTAATAAATAATGTCGTTTCAAAAATATTGAGGTTTTCAAAATTTATATCAGGATTGGTTTCTTCTGAAAAAAATCTATTTCTTCCAGGACAAAGAAAAAATTTGAAGAAACTGAAACAAAATAGACAAACTGGAAGAAACCAAAACTTACTTATCCGATTGTTACACAAAAACTTATAAATGAAGAGTTTAAATTTTATAAAATTTATTTCAGTGCAAAAAAGTTAAAATTTTTGGCATTTAAACTTAAAAAAAATAAACTGCAGTGAAACCGCCAGGACAACCTATTTAATTTACAATCACGTTTAAGAGGCACAGAACTTTTTTCATGAAGCTTATGTTGAAGAAAATCTTTAGCAGAGACCATTAACTCCAAACATACCAACACTTAATAGATAGCTATTTCTACCATAGCCAGTCTCTATGTTTCTTGACTGAAAGCATGAAATATGGATGTTAGAAAAGAACCAAACTAAAAAAACTTTATTATAATCAAATAAAATTGCAAATTGCCAATTTTTATGTACTACAAACAGAAAGAATAAGAATTTTTAATTCATTGCTCAATGCATTTTTTACATATACAGGGTGCTTCCATTGCACATTTTCCGCAAACATATTTCTTCTAATAATTATTTCTATGATTCTTATAATTATAAGCCGATATTATATTATATAATTATAATAATATGTAAGAATTATAATGTCCAGGAAATTGCAGGTTCGATCCCAGCCAGCCGAAGACTCCCCCCTGTAGTAAATAGTGACTGGTGCACGTTAAATTTGTCGAGTTGCAAAGTCCTCCATGTTCCCATAACAAATCAATACCTCTGGGGGTACTGATTTAGGAGTTTCCTTGTCTTTTGGGTTGAGTTCAAAATTGCTAGGCTACGGAGTTGAATATTAGTAGTCGTAAACCCAAAAATTGGGTTGGCCGTTCAACGACGGATATAAAACAAAACAAAAAACTCACACATTGAATACCAGAAATACATTTTGTTCACTAATAGATATAAAAAAGAAAGTTAACTTACAGTTGCAGATTTGTGTTGAAATGTTGATGGCAGCATGGAAGGAAAAAACTTTAAAAACACAGGAAGTAAGAGCTCCATGAAAGGTACAATAATAAATATAGAGAATGGCACCAATCTGAATAGATCAGAAACTGTACGAACGAGCTGCTTGTGTTCCCTGCGGGTCAAATCTTTACCCCTCAATATTTTCCAGGCTAATCGTGATGAAACTCTGATATCGATGAAAAGTAGACGAAACCCGTGATAATAATGGACAATTTCATCCCAAATTCTCTTACCCAAAGACCGTTTCGGACTTAGAGCGTCTGCAGGTTTTAATATAAGTTCTTCTTTCTTCTTTACTTCTCCCTTAAGATTTTTAACTGTTTCTTCAACTTTTGAGAGCTCCTTAGGGTTTTTTAAATTCGTAGAAGTGTGCAATTGTCTGACTCCGGCATCAGTCAAGTGCGGTATACTAAATAAATTAGAATAAGGCTTTTTAAAATAAATACTATTATATTTTGAATAATTATTGGGCAGCAAAACAACAGGTTGGAAAAAAGAAGAAACAGGATAAGCACTCCTCAAAATGTTGCAGCTGCATTGAAAAATCCTTTTATGTTGCATCTTATATATACCTAAAAAAAGACAAATATGGAATTGTAAGTATAAGATTTAAACAAAAAAAAAGTATTTGCTTACGCTGTGAAAATAATATAAATACAGGGTATCTGCTACATTTTAGATTTTCAAATTCATGACTTTCCATGACTAATTCCTAGAATTTTTCATGACTTAACGAAGTTACTATTTTCTCTGACAAAAAAAAACAAGACATTTAAAAAAGCATTATAATAACATAAATTGAAATGATAGGTATAACCAAAACTGTTATACTCTGCATTGTCATATTTAAAGATTTTAAATTTAAAAAAAACAGAGTAAAAAAAGAGTTGAAGCAATAAAATAGCTGAAAAAAATACAAAAGCAAATATATTTTTTTCAGCAGAATTATATTCTAAAGATACTTTTCTTGTTCATCCGAAAGGAAAGAAATACTTCTGATTTTTCTGTTCTCATTTAGGAATT
Organism: Parasteatoda tepidariorum; assembly: GCF_043381705.1. Lineage (NCBI taxonomy): Eukaryota > Metazoa > Arthropoda > Arachnida > Araneae > Theridiidae > Parasteatoda > Parasteatoda tepidariorum. The sequence continues at coordinate 79,419,923 of NC_092209.1, read as the reverse complement.
TAAAAAAATTCGTCAATGACTGGCTTGCTTCAGCAAGAATTTTAAATTGATAAAATAAATATAAATAATAAAAAAAATTCTGAAATCACAGAAGTTTAAAAGATAATTCGCTCNCTAGGATAAAAACAGATCACACGGTAGTTTATTACATAACAGAAGATTATTACAATTCATCCACACATTTAAATAATTGCAAACCATAAAATAAAGCTCTGAAATTTATTAAGTCAAGAATGAAGTCTCTAAAGTGCAAAAATGAAATTTCAACTTTGCATATTACCTATCAGAAATTAAGTGCATAATTCAGGAACAGGCAAAAGTGAGAATAAATCAAGTGAAAAAATAAATTAACACCAACTTGGATTTTTATTTAATTTTTACCTTCTTAATCAAAACTTTATTATTACCCTTTACTTTACTTTATTAAGAAAAACTAGTGTGATATTATTAGATTTCAAATCAGCAATTTATATTAGAAGTTAGAGAAAAACAAATTAATCATGATCATTTTTCCAATACATTCTTGATATAATTTGTGAGATTCTTCTACTGCCCTCAATAGTGTTGTGGTGATCTTCAACACTCCTCCATAATTTCGAATGGTATCTTTGATTAGTCTAAGAGACATAATAGTATTCTCATGGTGACTCACATTAAGCATTGCTTTATTTATCGAAAAACCTCTCTCAGGATCAGAATTCCCATGTGGCAAAATTAAAACAGTTTTAATTAATGTAGCTAAATTCTTATATTTTAGATTATTGCTTTTTTATTTACATTTAACCTATAACTCTAATTTTTTAGGAACACCAACAAAATTTTATCAGATTTTTAGGAATTTTAGGGTTTGCATATACTTTTAGGAATTTTATGAATTTTAGGGTGAATGCGACCCCTGAAAATAATATAAATATCTTTAACTGGTGCTCTGCCTAAGTATTTTTTTCACACCCTGCTTGCTCTCTGATCTCAATAAATGTACACTATTTGCCCTTTTTGTAAAAATAAGCCACCATCCCTTAAAAAGACAGCCTTTTAATTCAGATTCCATTTTGAAAAAAAATTATTCATTGTGTAATAGTTTTAAGCACTAATTACACTCTTTTCCATTAAAAATATTTACTTTGTTAGAATTATTCTCAACTGGTTAAATTTTTATAAGTATCGTCTTTCAGGGAAAGAATTTCTTCAGGAAAGGTGATTTGAAATTTTAAAACTATTTTTTAAAATAAATACCTTTTTTTCTACAAAAAAAACATCTTTAAATGTTTATTTTCTCACCATTTTCAGTTTAAAAAACAGAAAAAACTTTCAAAATGTTTATCAAGTAATCATTATTTGCGAGTTTACTTTTTTTGGGAGAAAAAAATATTCACAGAGATTGCCTTATGGTGAAGTGGGAAGAAAAAAAGTGGAAGAATCATCACATTAAAAGTAAATAAACGAAATGTGCAATTCAAACTTTGTGCGTCATAATAATATTTTTTTTTAAATGCAAATCCATAATCCAATAATTGCTATAAAATTTTCAAACAATACATATGTTTACGATGTGTAATATTATTTGTTAACTACTATGGTACTATAATAATTAAATACTAAGTATGCTAACACACAAACATTGACGACATTAGACAAACTGAACTTCGATTCACAAACTGAGAATTTACTAATTACAGGGTTGCCACTCAAATCAGGAAAAAAAATTCCAGTACATACTATACACAATATATTAAGAGGAAGCACAACAATTACTGTGTTCTTATGTGAGCAACATTGGGCTAACTATATTAGTTTTTATTGCTGGAAAAAAAAAGGCAGGGGTCTGTCCAGACATTTTGTGAAAGGTCCGTTCTTGTAAAATTGTGAAAAAATTACTCGTAATTTGTGAATATAAAATAAACGTTAAGTCACATTCTTTCAACCAGGGTCCGCTTTTGTGAATTTGTGCAAATAGGGTCCGTTATTGCAAAAAAACTTTTTCAAGGAGTTTTTAAATTGTAAAGACATACAAGATTATGCTCAACACTGTAAAATTATAATTAAAAAAATAATAATTAAAAAAATAATAATTAAAAAAATAATAATTAAAAAAATTAAATTTAAAAAAATAAACAGCAATTGCTGCTACTAAATTAGAGATGCAACATACAAATATTTGGTATTTAGCCTATACTGCTGAACGCAGGATATTCATTTTGGACGAATAAAGGAAGAAGCGTCTGTCGAAGACAAAAGTTAGTGCGTTTACATGTCTTTCTTTCCGCTCCTTCCTGGGAAGGGTTTATTTGATGATTAACAAAACAATAATGAAGATTAACAAATTTGTGAAGGGTCCGATTAAAAGATAAATTATTTTGTGAAAGGTCCCTCTTTAAATTAAAAAATTTTGTGAAGGGTTCGTTTTAATGAAAAGGTATTTTGTGAAGGGTCCGTTAACGGACCCAAATTTCTTCTAAACAGACCCCTGAGAGGGAACAGATGAACATACTTAAATAATGCTATAGTAAATTAAATAGTTTAGTATAGCTGAAATCCCATAAGCAGAATATTTTCAAATGTTCTGCAACAGGACTTATTAATTTATACAAATGTTCTGCAAGCATTTCACAGCGAAAAAAAAGTCAACTTTATGTTAAAATACTATATTTTCATTTACAAAATAAACTACATTATTTTTTCAACCAAGGAAAACATTCTTGATTTGTTACTTTTTCAATCACTTTTGAAGTACAAAATTTTGTTAATGACGATGATGAATTATTAATAAAATGCCTATGATATGAAGGTCCGAAAATTAAAATAAGGGCTGCCTTAAAAATCCTTCTAAGGGACAAGTGCCCAGATGGTGCACTATTTGCAAACACAAACATTCGCTGGTCTGTTGTTCCAACAACTTCTTCATCTTCATCGAAAGCATTTGGTCGTTTCGAAAGAATTCTGTCAATCGTGGATCCCCACTATTCACAAATTGCTTCTGAAGTGGGAATGGAAAATATAAAGTCGTAAACTATATGAAATTGGAAATCTCTGAATTTAATTCTTTTACTCTCTTGATACAAATGGTGACGAATTTCTCCTGCTGTCTGTTAAAACCTGATACACCCATTTTATAAAAATGTTATAGCTAAAAGCTAATTCATTAATTTCCTCCTCGGAATGGCAAAGATATGGGAGAGGGAGATTACTGATAAATGTGCTGAAATTTGCGCAGGGTGTCAAATGTTCCTCTTCTAAAGCAACATCATGTTCCTCTTCTAAAGCACTTTCTGCTTCTGGGGCTGAAATATCCTTAAATATCCCAATGAGTGGTCACCTTTTTTTTAAAAGACGAAAATAAGAAACAAAATGCCCTGTATTCCTCCAGTTCGTGAAGAAAGAATTAAAATCTCGTTATTTTAGATGATTTTTAAAGTCCCTGTATTTTACAGGTTTTCCCCGTGAAGAGACAACCCTGTATTAGATGTAGCTGAAACACAATAAGGAATAATGAAGTTCCAGATGTCATATGAAACGACAGAATGGCACGTGCTGTGAGCAGCAAAGTGAACGACTCAAATGTGCCATTTAAAGTTATTATGTACATAACATGTATAAATTATTGAATAGATTTTATTTTTACCAAACAAAAAAAGAAGGGACAAATATATTACTATGATTTGTTAATTATTTTGCTACAAATATGATTTTGTAACAAAATCTCCACTTACAGTCCTATTTTATTAAAATGTTTATAAAAGTAACATCTAAACAAAATACCTAAAAAAATATAAGTCTGAACACCTTATTATTATCAAAAGCCTCATAACCAAGTGTTATATGTACAAATGAAATAGCATATGGTAATTTGTACAAAGGTCATTAAAATGGAAAAGTCACTGTCACGGGTCTGTCCGGGACAAATTTACTACCGTTTAGCGGTACCTTCACAGATTCAACTTCAGGATAAACGGTAGTTTCACAAAATACTTTTTCTTAAAATGTTACTTTTGTATCGCATAAAAAACAATAAATCCATATTTTTGTGTTGACTTTTTAATATAATTTTTAATTTTCACAAATTATGTCTAAATTTTCTCAAAATAGGTACCTCTCAGAAAAACCTAGACAGACCCCTGATTGTAGTGACGAATGTTACTAAAAAGCGTTGACTGTTTCAGAAATAAAAATAATTTACGAATATTGGTACAACTTTAATGTGAAAAAACAAAAATTAATAAAATGCCTGCATGATATTTATATTTAAAACAGTTAAAATATAAATAACTAAATTTTACAAAAATACATCTAGCAATAAATAGTAGCTGGAAATAACTGTTATACAATTTTAAAAAATTGAATAACGTACATAAAAAGAAATTCGTTATAAGAATGAAGTGATAAAGGAATAAGGAAATCCAGCTTGAGTTGAGAATTTTTTGAATATGAAAAATGTTCGGCTGAACTTTAAATAAGCTTTTTTTGCATAATAACTAGTTACTAAATGTATTACTAATATTGACTTTAAGTATCATATTTGAATACAACTTATCAATGTATTTCCCTAATAGATTTAATTTTTTATTTCACGGAACTTAAGGAACAGGTAAAGATTCTATTTTTGGTAAAATCAATGACTTAATATTTCCTATAATGAATTTAAAAAAAGATTTTAATCACATTGAGAAACTTACTATGAGAATTTTCACAAATCAGATGATGAAATATATGAGTACTACGACATAATCACTAACACGAGTTGAATGTGTGTTTTATAAACATTAACTAATAAGAAGAGTACATGTTACAATGTGTGTTCTCCGAGAAACTGCAATATAGTAACATACATTAAACCATTTAAACCAATCAGTTGATCCCAATACAATACGAACTCTAACGTTTTAAAAGTTCGGAGTACTTATCCCTAGTATTTTATCAAAAAATCTATTGATTGATTGTTTAAGTTGTTGATGGAATGATTAGCGGTTTGAAAAAAAAAAACTTAAGTAAACAGTTAGGAATTAGCTTATAGCTTTATGCTGATTTTGAGCAAAGAAATCCAGGACTTGGCTTAGCAGCCGCTGCTAATAACTAAGTCCCGCAGTGGACTGATCGTTAAGACACGGTTCCCAGCAGATCACCGAAGTCAAGCATCACTGGCTACGGTCAGTGTGCGGGTGGGTGACCATTTGGATCAGCCTACGTCGGGACCGAGGGTGTGCGGTATTGGTCCTCGTTAAACTGTTCTACCGTAAAGTCGCGTGCTGGTCGTCGGGCTACCGAATCGGAGGTGCCATCCCCTCTGCAGAGGATCAAAATTGTGATGGCATGTCTTCGGTCCATCCTCAGGGAAGTTTTCCAGACCGTCGCTAATAGCCCATTGTGCAGCTCTGACGTAAATGAGCAACACAACAGCAGCAAATAACTAAATTAATAAAACAATTTACACAAGGCCTAGCATCAGGCTCTTAGCATCACAAGAGGAACAAAAGCCTGATTTTTTACCTGCGATTATTTTGCTTTCAGGTAAATATCGCCATGCTGAAATATTTTACCAGCTGCTGCTGTTCTCATTTCAACCCAAATCGGAGAAAGCCAAGTTTTGCATAATCAAAGTAATTTTGACAAAATATGGGCTCGAATAAGCACTTCCTAGAAGTGGGAAGGTGTCTGCACGTATCGACTAGGTAGTCCGAAGACTTAATGAACATAAACTGCACAGTAGTGGTCTCGGACTACTAAAGGATCAGATTTCTCGTTTATGGTAACACGTCTGGAGGCTTTACAGAGATAATATTAATTTTAAGAAACCAATATGATCTGAAAATTAATCTATAATATTCGGTAAGTGAGAATTTCTGCATTTCTAATCAATTATATGCGCTTTTGAAATGAATCCCCCAATTCTTTAATATTTATGAGAAAAAATTTAGGTATGAAGTTTAAGCAATGTCCTTTTTCATAGTGCCTTCAATTTTGCACAGTTACAATAAATTGGAATTTTAAGATCTTTTAATTAAATAAATAGATTTTAATTCGACAAAAAAAGCGAACCAAAAAATATTTATATGCAAAAAAAAAGTTAATTTATATAATTATTTATAAATGGAAGCATTTGCTCAATTCTTTGCAGTATTGTTTTCCCTTTTACATCGGTGTTAGAGATATTAATTTAAAACTCACGCCAGAGTTGCTCAAATGAGAAATGTGCCTCAAAATTTGACACTTACAATATTCCCTACTTAATTCAAAAAGAAGAATGCCTCCGATACTCACAAGTGTGACCAATGAAGTCATTGCCAGCTGATCTTGGAAGGAAAATGGCTGGTAAAATTTGAGCGAAACTTCTCCGCATAAGTTAAAATGATAATTAAAGTGAAGTAAATTAAATGCAGAACCGTATCACACATCGAATAAGTTGAAATATAATTAATTCTTGTCTACATCCTTTACTTAACTGAATTAATTACTTGTTCATGTATTTCATTGCAACCGCGATATATTTCGTGTACCAGACAATTTCGATGCATAATTAGTTTTTTTCTGCTCTACATGACTTCATGCCTCTCTTTGTATTAAGCCTCAGTATAAATACATAGTGAAAAAAAATTTAAATATTTGAGAAAGAATCTTTGTACAAGAATTTTGAATGTGTCACTTAAGAGAATTGATACTCACTGGCTTGGCTTACTCGAAATAGAATGGAAAGAACAGTTTCTATCGTAAAACAAGTGCCACGTATCAACAACCAATCAGGATCGAGATACCCACACTATGTCACTTGCAGGTATAGCATTAAAGCTGGAATATGCTCAGTTTTATTAGAATATCTGGATAGGTAAGGCGTGTTTTTTTTCCAGCAGTAAATAGGAAACATAATTTCCCTAAGGAAAAATCTAAAGATCTTAACAAAACAACCAAAAACATCAAATTTTCTTTCGAAACTGGACCCCCTCCTGCACCCAACATTTCAACAACAATTTTTCATGAATGATTTCCTTATCAACGAGCTTCAAGCATCATATCGGTGAGCTGAGAACCTTTGATTTCATGATCACATTCTGTTACGGATGTGAGATACGGTAAAATAAATCTTTTTATGTTCAATTCATTGCAAATTAAAATTAAGACTTTTAATTCCCTTGCCTACTTCGTTGCAATTAACAATTGGGGTTTTAGAACGAGCAGAACTGTAACAGTTCTAGAATATTCTTCTTCCTTATTAAGTAATATATATTTTTAAATAGATATCATTCGGAAAACAACAATAAAGGATCACCAAAGTTACTTGAAATGATATCATTTGTGTTTATCATTAATACATTTTTAATATTTTCTCAGTAAGTAATTTTTAATTTCGAATGTTGTTGTTCATTTACGTCACACTAGAGCTGCACAATGGGCTATTGGCGACGGTCTGGGAAACATCCCTGAGGATGATCCGAAGACATGCCATCACAATTTTGATCCTCTGCGGAGGGGATGGCACCCCCGCTTCGGTAGCCCGACGACCTGCACGCGAAGTTGAGCACCTTACGGTAGCACAGTTTAACGAGGACCCGTACCGCACACCCTCGGTCCCTACGCAGGCTGATCCAAGTGGTCACCCACCCGCACACTGACCGTAGCCAGTGATGCTTGACTTCGGTGACCTGCTGGGAACCGTGTCTTAACGATCAGTCCACTGCGGGACTAATTTCGAATGATTAATTTAAATTAGAACTCAGTTATTCTGTTTTTAAGATATTTATTTAAATTCATATCGGGACCTAACAAATATAAAATTTTATAGTATGATATGTCATCTTAAAGTTATGAAATGATAATCTAAATCATTTGAGAATAAATTTTTTAAATCAGAAAATATTTTATTTTGGGATTATCCAAATTTAATGAAGCAAGTAAGTGTTATGATTTTATAAAAAAAAACGTACTTGAAAATAATTTTTTTTTAATCTATAGTTCGATGATAATTGTATACAGAATGGTTTTACGCGTCTGACTTAGAACTTTAAGATCAAAGGAAAAAATTAACTATTAATAATTCATAAATACATTTTTTTTTTATCCAAAATTAAAATTCGATAAAAATTATTGCCAAAGAACTTGCTCTGCAAAATCGTGCAACATTATATGTTTCTGTATAAAGCTTGAAATAATTTGATTTTAAAAATTATGGGATGTAAAGTTTAAATAGAGTCTTCATATTAGGTCACTAAAATTAGTAAGTAAACCAATTTATTAAAGATTAGAATTTTTGTCTAATAAGAATATAGGTACATATTTATTTTTCTGTTCATTCATTTAGATATAATCTTTCAATGTGTTTTGGATGTTCCTTCTTTAAAATAAAGAGTTCACATTTTGCGTTCAGCGGCATCAGAGACAATATCAAAATTTTGTTTTGCAAATTTAATTAGTCACAATAAGGAAGGGCTGTAACTATGCCCTTCTGAAGAAATCTCCAGAGGAACTGAACATGTTGTTCTGCTAGCAGCGATTCGCCTCAAATCACAACGCACCCAATAGGACGTTGCACTCGTAAAGAATTGAAAAAAACTTATCATGGTAAACAAAATAATTTTGGTAAATTTCAAATCGAAAAAAAAAGGTAGGTATTTATTTGCGTCTCACTAGATCTGCACAATGGGCTATTGGCGATTGTGTGGGAAACATCCCTGAGGACGATCAGATAACATGCAATGGCAAATTTTGATCCTCTGCAGAGGTGATGGTCCCCCTGCTTTGATAGCTCGAAGACCTGCGAGTGAAGTTGAACATTTTACGGTAGAACATTATAACGAGGACCGATAACGCACATCCTCGGTTCCAAAGCAGGCTGATCAAATTGGTCACTCACCTGAATACTGACTGTATCCAGTGATGCTTGACTTCGGTCTTTTACTTGGAACCGTGTCTTTACGATCAGTTCACTGTAGGACTGAAAAAAAGAAGAAAGAATTTAAAAAAAAAATGCTGCAATGGATATTTGCAACAATAAGAGCTGTTAATAATATAAAAAAGGAAATAAATAAAAAGGAAATATATAAAAAATACGAAAGAAAATATTTTTTTAAAGAATCGTTCCACTTTCAGTACTTGTAATGGAAGGGCTACAACAACAAATGATGGAACAGGTGCTTATTAACAGAAAACCATAAAATGCCAAAAAGAAGTCAAGGTAGCCAAATCTAGTAAGCATGTATAACGATTAAGCGATAACGATGATGAAAGTAGCCAATAAGATTTTTCCATTACCTATCAACTGCTAAGCAGCAACTGCTAAGCAATGTCCCTTAAAAGAAAGGGTAATTGTTTCGATCTTTGGAGATGGTCTTTAACTTCACCTTCTCTTCTAATCGTTTCATTTAATATTAAAAACTGAATTTTTCTGAGTGCAGGAAGAAAAATTTTGTAACAGAAAAAAAATCGAAATATTTTATTAAATATTGGGGGTAGGGGACATCAACAACGCCATCTTGCTTCCCCTCCAAACTATCCTAGAGGTGGAGTTCAAGTACAAGCAGTGTAAAATTATCATTTGTATATCCGCATGAAAACTTATTCATTGTCAGATTTATTTAAATTTGTTGATTTAAATATCAAATTGTCGAAGTTCGTAACAAACTAAAGAAGAATGCAAGCTATTAAATGTGTAGTGGTTGGTGACGGGTATGTTGCAAATCTTACCATATAAAGACGTATTTGTGTCTGCTTAATTAGTTTCATAATTTCAGTTTTATTTCCAAACGGAACTAACACTTTTTTCTTAATTACTCTTTATGATAGTGGAATTTGCTGTGCATATTGATCTCTTGTTTAATTACTTAATCAGATTGTAAATGTTTTTTATCAATTGTTGACTTAATACTTTCAGATGGACTGATGTCAAAATTCACCTGTGATTGTTTGTATTGTAAAAGATCGATTTTTACAAATATAATGTTCATTATTAATTCACAATCGATTTTTATATGTAAAATGTTCTTTATTGGCTTGGCTTACAAGAAAAGTAGATTGATTTCAATTTAAATGGTTATTTGAAATGGATTTATTTATTTCGAAACAGTTGATAAGTTTCCAAATGCTATCTTTTCCGCTAGAGTCAATATCCATTCTGTGTCGTTATTTTTTTTAACACTTAAAAACAAATCAATAATGTGAGAATAATTTAAATAATTTTTTAAATTATATTGAATATTAGTGGCTTTATGAATTTAACAGAGGGACTTTGACATTTGAGTTCTATATTGCATGACTAAATAAGTTGAATTCATGAACAGTATAATTATTTCCTGAAACAGCGATACTTGTGCAAGTTGACCACTTTTGGAAAAACAATTTGATGATTGTAATTTAATTATTATTGCCAGTTTGGTACCTAATCAATAAGATCCACTTTAAGTTGAGATTAAGTTGACTGAGATTCATTGTACTAGTGCTAAGTTGGTTTTTTTTTTAAAAAAGAAGAAAAAAAACTGTAGCTTTAGCAATTCATTATACTCTGTGATGATGTAGATTATATTGAATACTCTTGGAATGTAATGAGGATTATTAACTTTATGAATTCTTTCTGAAGCTTTAAAATTTTTTATTCCTGCAATTAAGTGAGTGGAGCTTATCTGAAATTATAAACAATCAGAGTGTGTACTGTTTTTAAAAAATGCTTAAAGGTGCTTATTTTTGATTTATGTTTTTTAAAAGCCCTTAAAGGTGCTTATTTTCGATTTATGTTTTTTAAAAGCCCTTAAAGGTGCTTTTTTTTTATTCGGGGTTTGTAAAAAGTGCTTAATTTTCTATCTTTTAAAAAGAGATTTTTGCTTTGCTGTGTCGATTGTCGTCATAAATTTTAAAAAAAAGCAAAATTTTTTCTGCCATGTTTATCAGAAACTAGTTATTTCATCATGATTACTTTAAGTTTCTGAAAATATTTTTGAATTTTATTGATTTTATGTTCATAAATTAAGAAATTTAAGTGATACAAAAAAAATTTTTTAATAATAATTTGATCTTGATAAAAACTCCTTTTTAATAAACTTTTATCACAAATTATAAAACTTAATAAAATTTACACTGTTGCTATTTATTTTCTTAATAACCAATTACATTGACAAATTAGTTCGTTTAAAATATGTCTAGATTTTTCATTTATTAAAAAAATATGTCTTTTAAATTTAAACATCTACATTTATAGCAACATGTGTATTTGTTCTAAATTATGATAGGAGTTATGGCAAAAAAAATTTTTAAAATTATTTAATTTATGTATAGGTTTATTTTCAGATGTTTTTCTAATAAATTAAATTTTTCATAGAGTTTTGAAAGGATTTAATCTTTGCTATTTGGTATAATATATTTGATTATATGATTATAAAACCTGAAAACAAAAACTTTCAAATATAAACTGCAAAGATGTAGTATAGGTTGATATGTCAGATATTATAGCAGTGCCGCGAACTCCAACTTTAAATAACCAAAGAGTAACTTTTGACAGTGATATTTTCCTTAACTATTTGTCAAGTTTTTAAGACTTCCCCTCTGTTACAATTCACGTCCCCTCTGTAATAAAAATGTGTTTACAATTTTAAAAGTCTTATAATAATTTATTTTATCTTGAATTGTGATAAGTTAAAAAAATAAATAAATTAGGCCCTAAGGTTAATTTTACCAAAAAAGGGATTTTCCAAATCGCAGAATTTAGCATAAATAACAGTGCTTGTCAAATATGTCGGAGTTTATTTGTCCCCTCAGTTACAAGTAACTTATAATTAATTTGCAATTTAAATATGAAGCTCTTTTATTATTTTATGCCGATTAATAACAATGCACCTAAAGTAGCATATCATTGTAGAATTTTTTGTTTTCAGAAATATTGAATATAATTTTTAGAATAAAATACTTGAGATTTCCCCTCTGTTTCGCTTGAAATTCAATAAAAGTAACAGAAGAATTTTTTGAAAAAAAATATATAATTTTAAGCATTATTATTTAGAAGTATGCAAAAATTACTTAAAATTAATAATTACTCACCTTGCAAAAATTACTTACTTAAAGCAAAGACTTTATTCAATATTTAGCATTTGTTTTCCGTAAAGAATGTGATGAAGTTATATAGCATCAGCGATTGGAGTGAGTTTATTATCTTAAGCGTGGGTGAAAAAACATCTTGCCACAAATTGCAAGTTAGCATTTGAAATGCATCTTTTAAATTTTAAAAGTATACTTATGGGGCTTTTATGGATTGGCTAAAATACTGCTACTGCTTAGACTGCATTTACTTTTATTATTATTTGTTGTTATTGTTGTTTAAAGGCCTGTTTACACGGTCCAAGTTCTTGAATCCGAGAAATTGGAGGGATTTCTCTGTCCAAGAAATTGGATGATTCGTCGACACTATCCAAGTTCTTGAATGTCACTGATTCATCGAAAGAAAAACTTGCGCATACGCATTGTTGATATTCAACATTATAAAATAATGCTTACATAAGTTTAAAATTACTAAATAAATTCAAATAAAATCATAATAACACAAATAAGCCGCAACAAATCAATTTATTTGGACTAAAATATATGAAAACAGACAGCAAAATGACATAATTGCTGCCTGCTTGTTGACGTCACAAAACCTAAGACGCTGATTGGTTAAGGGAGAAAAAACTTGGATGGAAAGTAGAACATGCTCTACTATCGTCCAAGAAGTTGGACCAAGTTCTTGGATGATTGTTTACACGATCCAAGCTCAAGGCAAAACAAGTTTCCATCAATATCAATCAATCTCTGTCCAAGAAATTGGATCGTCTAAACAGGCCTTTATTGTTGTTTTACTGTTATTATTGACTGCCTTCACTATTATTTTTTTTTGTTGAAAAAAATGTTGACGTTTTTTCCTTATATTTTTATTATTAAAATATTCCAGAGCGGTTGGTAAGACCTGTCTCCTCATCAGTTACACAACAAATGCATTTCCTGGAGAATATATACCTACTGTGTAAGTTTTTATTTCTTTTCTTTGTATCATATTTGTTTATTTTAGTTGTTGCTATATATACAGAGATTGAACCTAAAATCAGAAAAATCAAGAGAAATTTTTTTTTTTATAAAAAAAGACGTGGAAGTCAGACAAGGTTGGATGTTTGACAATTTTGATTTTGTTAAAGTTTTCAGGATATACTTTTTATATAAAACTATTAATAGGGTGCATAGCGTTTTTAAAAAGTACTTAAAAATGCTTATTTTCATTTTAGTGTTTTAAAAGCCCTTAAATGTGCTTTTTTCATGGGCTGTTTTTAAAAAGATCAAAAATAAATTGGAAGTCATTATGGAGTAATTCTCAGAGGAAGGCATTGGTCCTTTATTGGGCTGCCTGGTGAACTATGATGATGATGTTTCTAAAAATTACTCTTATGTTCCCTTTTCCAAAATGAGATCATGTCGGTTTTTGTCATGAATTATACCAAAAGCGTTTTTTTCCCCCACACTATTCTATCCCCTGTTTTCACAATTCCTTCAATCACAATAATATTATTAGGATGTGCGCACTAATAAAAAAAATTTCTTCCTATTTTTGAAGGATTATATATATATATGAACTTTCAATAATAGGAAGAAATAATTTTTATTAGTGCTCATATCCTAATTATATTTGGGGGTGATTTCCGTATCATGATCTGTGGCAAAATAATCAAGTTTTGGCAACTTCCTGGCATCATCCCTCGAGAAACAGAAAAAAAGCTATTATAGAAATGAACCTACTTGAGTAGTGGCCACCCCCAGGCAAACATCTATAGGTTTTTTTCTTTTTTTTAAAAAATTTCAAGTTTAAAATCTATTTTTCACCTTGGCATTTGTAGTTGCAACAGATTACAATGCAGAAATATCCCTGCACATATATTTTTTAAAAATAACAAGTTTAAAAATATTTTATGAGTGCTTGAGAGGTGTTTAATTTTTGTTCAAAAATTTGGCTACGTACCCCGATTAATCACAGCTATTTTATTTTAGCAAAAATTTTTTTTGTCTCTTTACTTTTGTTCTAATGACAAGATTTTCACGTACTGATTTTCAAAAGTGTCGATCTTAGTGATTCCTTCAAATATGCTAATTAATTGGTGCAAACTATTAATTAAGTTACGATATCAGACACAAAAACATATATTATTTTTTTTCAACGGATTCAAATCTCTGACTCCTGAAATATAAGGAGCAGCCGCAATCTGGGATATTCGGTCTTAATAATTTGTTCAGGAGAGCGGTTCAAAGTTTGGATCCCTTAATGTTAGTTTCACTTTGTGGGTGTTTCTCCATATCTTGAGAATTTATAAAAAGACTTTAAAAAATTTTGTAGGCATTTATGAATACAAAAAGAATTCCATGCAAAATGTAAGTTTTAGTAAGTATCTTATATTTTTTATTATTTTATTTCATAATAGTCGAAAAAATTTTAATTGTAAGATGTACAATGTTTTACATCATTTTAAAGAATGTAATTTTAAATGGCAAAATACAAGATTTGAGCAAATTCAGATGTATAGTTCGTGAGAAATCGAACTTTGAAAAATTCATGTTTTTAAAATTCGATTTCTTGAACTATTCGTCCAATTCTGCTCAAATTTTGTATTTCGCCATTTAAATTTGCATTTTTTAAAATGATGTAAAAATTTGTGCGCCTTACAATTCAAAATATTTGCAACTATTACAAAATAAAATAATATTTTTTTGCATGAAATTATTTTTCGATAAACGAATCTTATAACTCTGCCATAATTTTACAATTCCCTTGAAAACTTCACGAAATATCGCAAAATATGCATAAAGTGAAATTAACATTAAGGACTCAGAACATTGGGCTTTTCTCCTGATCAAACGACTGGAGCCATACTTCCCAGACTGCAGTTACATAATTTATTATGGGAGTCATAAATCCGAATCCGTAGAGAAAGCGGTATACTTATTCAGGTAATGTGTGTTTTTTTGTTTGATTTCGTAATTTAAAATATCGCCTGCATTAGTTAATTGTCATATTTGAGATAACATCTTTGAACCGTTAAGATTGAGTCCTAGAACGTGAAGATCCAATCATTAGATTGAAAGTTATCTGGGTTGGTCCGTTTTTCTTTTGCGCACAATACCGTTTCAGTGTTCGCTTTATTCAATATTTTCTTTTTCTATTCTAGAACTTCTAGTGAATGTGTTAGTATATAATGTAAATGGTAGCATGCTAATAACAGTAGAAAATGAAATCCTAAATTGAATAAAAGGCAAAAAATATTTAAAAAGGGTTAAAGAGTCTGTAATTTTGTTTTCAACCTAATATTTTTCTAATTCATGCTTCTGTTGTATTTGTTCTTTCAGAGGACATAAAAAAAAAAGAATAATATAGTCAAATGTGCAATATATGCCTGGCTGGGGTAGAAATAAAGAAAATTCTGTCACTGGTCCTTTGAAGCAGTAACTAGCTTGTACACATTTTTACTGATCCATTTACATGTCCTTTTATATTTTTTAAATAAATGTTCATAAAGTTAATTTAAATGAAAATTTGCTATACCGAGAATGTGTAATGTAACTATGAAATATTCAGTTTTGTGACAAGTACACAGATCAAAACACAAAATCAAAAAAACCAAAACTGCTTACATACTCCTTTGCACAAATTTCTAGTCTGGGAAATTTGCTGTTGGTTTATTTTATGGATGTCCTAGTTAAATTTATTAAACCCTGACCAACAAATCACAGTCGATTTAGAGTCCTAAATGGGATTCTGTATTTACTTAATTGAAATTGATGTTTAAGATATGTTTACGTATTGTTTGAAATATTTTCTGTGAAATATTAAACTTTAATGATGTTGCAGCTTTGATAATTATTCTGCCAATGTGATGGTGGATGGCAAACCTATCAATCTAGGTCTCTGGGATACTGCTGGTCAGGAAGATTATGACAGATTAAGACCTCTATCATATCCTCAAACGGTAATTTCAAACTTTATTTCTTTGTTCAACCAATACAAATTAATTTTATACTTCAACTAATAAGTCTGGTTGATTTATCATTCTTATAAAAAAATTTAAATATGAATAAATTTTTTTATTAGATAGGAGAAGATAAATGCCATTGTTTCTGACATTATTCATGCATCCACAATTATATAAATGCTCTCAATTTTTCTTGAGTCATACTGCAGTATAACAACCATGGCAAGCACCATATAACGAACCCATAGCTGTTTTGATTTCTGAATATATATATATACATGTATATTAAATTATATGTTCCTCACTTAAAATTTCAGATACTAATTTTTTTGCTGCGGGACCCATAATTTTCACTTTGGTGTGTCCCTGGAATTCAGATTGACAGTAAATCAGCTGAAGCACTGAGTTCCTATAACCGATAACTACTGAAGAAAATTAAAAATAAATTTCTTGGAATTGAAATATGAATCTATTTAGATGTTTCAGGCATTGCTGGGATTTGAACCAGGTTCGTCTTCAAATGAGGTGAACCGGGTTTAGATTCCAGTGATAGCTGGTTGATAAGAATTTCGTACCCGACTCGCACCAACCACAGTGCTGAGGTAAAATATCCTCAGTGGTAGACTGATCATGGGTTAGAATTTCATTGCCATCAGGCTATCTGTGGGAGGTTTTCACGGTTTTTCTCCGCGTGTGATGCAAATGCGGGTTAGTTCCATTAAAAAGTACTCCATGAAGAGACATTTCTCCATGAAGAGTTCCCTTGTCTTCTGTATTGGTTCAAAATTAAAAGGCTACAGAGTTGAACATTAGTAATCGTAAGCCCGAAAAATTGAGTCGGCTGTTCAACGACTGTTATAAAATTAAAATAAAATCATTTGATTAAGCATTTTGTCAATAATATTCAGTATGAAAAATGTGCTTTGAAGGAGGGGGGGGGGATGTCCTCTCATATTGGTTTTTTCTTGTTACATGACACATTATTAAATCTTACTATTAAAATAAAATAGTAAATAATATTTTCTCCAAACCTCTCGAATTTAAGTATTTCATTTGCAGAATTAAATGTTAACTTGTACTAAGAATAACTAATTGAATTGGCCATTTTATCTTTAGTTTGCCAAAATTGTTAAATATTCCATGTTTGCAAAGTACCATGTCGTAAAGAAATTTGAAAACATTTGTTAAGTTTTGCTTTTAAAGGGGAAATAGCTTAATTAATGTTTAGATAATCTACTCGTTTAAATTTTTCATCAATAATTTAATTGTATTTTTTATGTTAATGATGGTGTAATTTTTCTTGTATAGGATGTATTCCTGATCTGTTTTTCTCTAGTTAATCCAGCTTCATTTGAAAATGTTAGAGCAAAGGTATATTTGTTTTATTAGTTCCCCAATGCTTTTATGTTCATGCATTTGAATATATTTGTCTTGATGCAATCATGATCATTTATATGTCAGTTTGGCTATCATTAATTAAAAATTAACTGAAAATTCTGTAATATGACCCATGAAAATTCACATAACACATGAATTTTAACTTTCGAGAAAGAAAGACATATTTGTAAATTTCAATTGTTTCTCCAAGTCTTTCATAGGTATATGCAAAATTTTAAATATATTTTAAGTAAACTCTGAAATAATGAAAGAGGAAAAAAAAAAGAAAACCTTGTATAAATTTTTCTCTATTTCTTCAATTTAAACTGTTGCTCTTTTTTTTAGGAAAATTATAGTTATATGTTTAAATAATAAAAAATGTGATTAGAGATAAGCGTAAGGTTATTCATAACTACTCATTTAAATTATGCTGCATGTAATTTATAATGAATTTCATATTTTGAAAATATCAAGGATTTCAATTTACAAATACATTAATTTTATGAAATTCTTCAGTAATGATATTATTCGAGAAATTTTCAGGTTTTTTGAGTTTGGCTCACAATTATGTCTGAGAGAGATATATTTTTTTAAAAATTTATTTTAGGAGATATAATTTGAAACAAACAGTAAAAGCAATTTCATTATACAGAGTAATTCGAAATGAACATAGTGATTACTATTTAATGGAAAAAAAATTTGTCGATAAAATTTCCACAGAATGTTTAAGGAACTTCAGAATTTTGTATACGTGTGTCACACATTTACTATGCGACTTCAATTGGTCACACAGACACATCTAGTCGGTAGTCCATTTCACGCCATACATTGTGAAGCATTTGTGCAGTCACCGATGCAAGCTCATTACTCTCATGGCAGAGTTTTTTTGGAGCTATCTGTAAAAAAAACTCTCTAACACTAATATCTTTCTGCAAGATACTTTTAATAATAATAAACATATATGTTACCTATTTAAAATAACAAAAGTACTGTGTTTACAAAACAAGCTATATAATTTTTTTTAATTGAACATTAATAATTTTTTATTCTAATATTATGGGGGATATTCTCGCATTTTGTTGGGAAGGGGGGGGGGGAGCGCAAATTATTTCCTTCTACGTTTTTTGTAAATAATCATCGCAATAAAAAAAATAAAAATAATGAAATCCGTAGTAGTAATTGTTGAAAAAAAGATTGACGAAATCGCACGAATCTGACTTCTCAAATGCATGTTTCGAGATTAGGTTGTTGTAATAAATAATATTGTCTAAAATAAATCAGATTTGAAAACTATGGAGAAATCAATAGAAATATTTGCAAAAAATTCAATAGAATTATTGCCTTAAAAAGTAAATACTCAAATGCACGATTTGAATTTTCCATCATATTGTTTGAAATATATCAGGGTATTTAAAATCCAGGTGAAAATCAATAAATGCCAAAAATGTAATCAAAACATTACATTAATTTAAGATACTATCGGCATAAATTGACCGTATCAAAAAGTGATTATCTAAATGCATTATTCAAATATTAGGTGTAAATTTCTGTTGTAAAGAAAAGTAATTTTTTTAATAACTTTTTTCAAAAGAAAAATATTTCTGCAAACGTTCTTCAACAATATCCCCGCGTCGCTGCGATCCTGCCATATGGCCATTACCAATGCATTCTTTGAATTCTTCAATTGTTTTGGGCATGGGAGGCACATACAATTGTAATACTGGCAAAATCTTCTCTGCACTGTGATAACAGAATGACAGTTGTTACATTCTACCGCGCAGAATGTTCATTAGTGAACTCTCCATTTTCACTAATGAACTCACATGATCATGGCTTCAGGATCCTGCTTCACTGTACCTTAATTAAAGAAATTTTGAAGTTCCATCTACATTCTATGTTAATTTTATCGATACATTATTTTTCATTATATAGTTACAGCTGTTTGTAATCGCTACATACCTGCCAAATCTCCTGTTTTTTTAACGAAGACTCCTGTATTTTACTTAATGTAATCTTTTCCAATTTTGACTTATGATTATACATGATGTATCAAAACTTTACCTGTAGCTTTAAAAATGTTACTAGTAATATCTCCGTTATTTTATTCCCCCAATGTTGGGAGGTATGATTATGTAACAATTATACAGTCGAACCCCGCTATAGTGAACCTGGGATATAGTGAACACTCGGATGTAGTGAACTTTTTTAGCGGTCCCGTCCGTATTCCTATTTAAATAATGTTATTTTTAACGCTTATAGTGAACAGCTTAGAACTTGGAAACTCGGTTATAGTGGACTCAAATTTCATTTCTTTAAATATCTTTTTCAGTCCTCCATCTTTAAACTTGTAGGTGTTGGGACTGAAAATGAATGCATTCCTATAAAATGTGTCATATTACTCTCCTTTATGCTTATCACTTTTAACTATACTGTAATAAATGTCAAACAGATCATTTATCTTATACTCCCCCCTCCCTGACAAGCCTCGCTTTATCTCTTTTCCCCAAGCTTGCTCTACAACTAGTTA
>NC_092209.1:79391425-79399566 GCF_043381705.1 Parasteatoda tepidariorum | reverse complement strand
AGTATTTAATTTTCCCTTTTTGAAAATGAGATTTTTTCCTTTACCTTGTCGATTTTTAACTTGTATTGTGCAAAAGCGTGCTGTTCACATTGTTCTATTCAACATTTTCACAATTCATTCAATCACAATCCATTTCGGCGGACCTTCAGTCCATAGCGTACGAAAGCACCAATCATTTTACATGTTTGATGAAATACTTGCTAATCCACATGTGCGTCTACTGAGCTGAGTGCAGTGAGATTCTAGCACTCTCATGTGCAACTCATGTCATGTGCATTTTGCAAGATATTCCCAATTTCGTTTTTGACTCTCTGAAATCTGACACGAAGTTCTCTCGATCTTTTTATAGTGGCTAATATAATCAAGAAAAGAGTTCTTTGTCAGAAACTAGTTACTTTATCACGATCATGTTAAGTCTTTGAAAACTTTTTGCATTTTGTTAATGTATATAGTGCATCAAAGTATTTTTTGAGTGCTTAAAAAGTACTTAAAAGGTGCTATTTTTTATCAAAAGATTTGGCTACGCACCCTGTATATATTTGTTTTTACTTTTTGAAAAAATGCATCTTATCTTATATTTTTTCATCAGTTATTTTAATAATAATGAAAAGCTTTAAAACTAAATTGTNCTACGGTAAACAGGTGGTTGCAGAGAAATGTGTTCTGAAAGGGGTTCTGTGGTTCGGAGGGGTTGTGTTCTGTTGTTCGAAAAGGTTCTGAACAATACTCGCAAATAGGGAAGCTAGATAACGGGGCAGATGTTGAAAATAATGAAAGATCCAGGAGGAAAAGTGAAACGGATTTTATTCTAAATGGCGTAATTCAAAGCTTTTTCCAAAATGTGAGAAATTCGCGAATTTTGAAATTGATTTATAGAATGAGCTAATTTCTCGCGGTAATTATTTTTTAATGCGAGAAGTAGAAAAATATGCGAGATTCTCGCTTTCTCGCGCTGTAGTGAAAACACTGGTTGATAGCAAAAATACTTCTCTTATTCCTCAACAGATGGTGCTATTGCCAGTAGTGCAGTATGTTGAGTGTTTATAGATGACGTAATTATAAATAATGGTTTTAAAAAATCTTCTTTAGAATAGGATTTCTATGCATCTTTTTGACTTACGTGATTTTGCATAATGTATCAAAACTTTATTCGTAGCCTAAAAAATGTTGCTAGTAAAATCTCTGTTATTTTATTTGTACCACATTGGCAGGTATGGTGGTAGATGGATCATGGGTTAGAGTCCCTTTGCCATCAGACTAACCATGGGAAGTTTTCATGATTTCCTCTTTATGTAACGCAAATGCGGGTTAGTCCCATCAAAAAGTTCTCCACGTAGGCAGATTTCTAGGAGTTGAACATTAGTAGTCATAAACAAAAAAAATTAAGTCAGCTGTTCAACAAAGGTTATAAGATTAAAATATAAACCGTGGTGGAAGGAAGGGGAAAAGGCAACTTTTGTTACTGACAAAAACCATTTCAGCTCAGGGGGTGAAGTGCTCGTCTTCCGGTGAGGTGAGCCGGATTCAAATCGCGGCAATGGCTAGTTGATACGAATTCCACACCCAGCTTGCGTCGGCCACAGTGAGTTGCAGGGTTATTTTAATTTACAAGTTCCACTTTTTATTATCGAATTGTTTTGTAAAATAAGTGTTGTATTATTTATGTATATTTTTTTCTTATGAAGGAGTTGAAGTTTAAAAAGAATTTGAGAATGAAAATTGAAATGGCTAAGTTTTTACAAGATACCTTGGATGAACTGGCAGTGTCTTCTAAAGGGGATTCCCATTCAGACACAGCAAAAGAATTTGTCACTTTTTTTGACAAGATTCGAAGTACCGGTGAACAAGCAACCAATGTAGAAATTTTAAAATTCTCAAAGCTTTTTGAAGATGAAGTGACTCTGGAAAACCTGAGCAGGCCTCAACTTATTGCTCTATGTAGACTTTTGGAGCTTCAACCTATTGGCACTAATAATTTCTTAAGATTCCAATTAAGAAATAAAATAAGAAATCTTAGGGCAGATGATAGGGTAAGTTTTTTTCCTATTATTTAAAACAATTTTCATTTTTTGAAAGATCTTAAAGGTGCTTTTTTTTTATTGGGTGCTTTTAAAAAGTGTTTCATTTTCTCTTTTTGAAAATGAGATTTTTTCCTTTACCATGTCGATTTTCAACTTGTATAATGCAAAAGCGTACTGTTCACATTGTTCTATTCAACATTTTCACAATTCATTAAATCACAATCCATTTCGGGGAACCATCAGTTCATAGCGTATGAAAGCACCAATCATTTTACATGTTTGATGAAATGCGTGCAAATCCACATGTGCGCTTACTGAGCTGAGTGCAGTGAGATTCTAGCACTGTCATGTGCAACTCTGCTGCATTTTGCAAGATATTCTCAATTTCGTTTTTCATAGTCTGAAATCGAACCCGAAATTCTCTTGATCTTTTTATGGTGGCTAAAATAATCAAGGAAAGAGTTCTTTGTCAGAAACTAGTTACTTTATCATGATCATGTAAAGTCTTTGAAAACTTTTTTGCATTTTGTTAATGTATAGTGCTTCAAAATATTTTTTGAGTGCTACAAAAGTACTTAAAAGGTGCTATTTTATGTCAAAGATTTGGCTACGCATCCTGGATATATTCGTTGTTATTTCTTGAAAAAATACATCTTAACTTATATTTTTTCGGTTATTTTAATAATAATGAAAAGCTTTAAAACTAAACTGTATTTTTTTTAACTCGACTTTTTCTTTTTATGAGTATTTTCCTCACTCTTATTAAACCATTTTTAAATTAATGCAGACTAAAATGCGGTTATTTGCAACTATTTTTGGCCTGATACAACTATGGCAACTTTTTTTGCTTGAAAAGGCTGAAAAAGAAACTATTTTTGGGAAAAGGAGACTATTGGGAGACTTTTCTGTGCTCTTGGAGATATTATTTTTTAGCATAAATTGGGTTGCCAACCTACGGCTGCCGCTCCGGCATTCTAAACACAATGAATTTCTTTTTCTTAAAAACTTAAAAAATTTGAAAATTTTGCTTTGCACTTTTAAGTCTTTATTTTTTAATGGACTCAATGTGCTCAGATTTCATTGTAAGTCTATTTTGTGTTTTGATCGCTTTTTCATCAGTTATTGCTGCAAAATTCTGTGTGATTTTTTTTTTAAAAAACAAAACAATTTTAATACGTTATTATGATGCATGAATTTTGAATTTGAGTATCACTTATCACAATATATATATGTATACATATATATATATATATATTTGCTAAATTAATTATTGATAAAAGGGAAAAGTTTTTAGAAAATAAAATTTTTTAATGAAATTTTAATTTTTGAATGAATTCTAGTAATTAAATTAATTTTAATAATTAATTTAATTTTCTGCAAATATACTAATTTTTTTTAATGTAAAAATTTAGTGCTAGAACTCTAACGTTTATAAACTTATCATATCATAAAACTCATATTTGCTGCCAACTTCACTAAATGGATCATTGTATATAGCAATTAAGTCAGAATGCTGCACTGTTTTGAATGAAGTTGGTGTGATAATTAGAACATGGATTTTAAAGACCTTTAAAATCTAATAATACCCATAAAATAGCAAGAAAATTGCCTTCAAAAATATCAAAATGTGCCCCAAAAAATCTTTTGTAATTAAATAAGAATTTCATTTTAAAACATTTCATTCCTGAAATTTTCTTTAACTTATTCTATTAAAAATAAGTATTTTACGTGAAATTTAGTTGTAATTTTCATTCAAGTTTAAAATTAATGTTGATTGTAAACATAATACATGTTCAAAGAAGAAAGGAAAATTTTTAACTACCGATCCTTAAGACTAATGTGAAATTTTTAAAAATTTCTACCACTCCCTGTTATTGTAAAAGTACATTTTTTTAGATGATACAGAAAGAAGGAATTGAGAATCTTACAATCACAGAAGTGCAAGCTGCTTGCAGAGCAAGAGGAATGAGAGCACTGGGTATACCCGAACATCGTCTCCGTTCTTCGTTGCTGCAGTGGTTGGAGCTCAGCCTTAACGAAAAAATACCGCCTTCTCTTTTATTACTGAGCCGTGCTCTTTATTTACCTGAAAATGTACCTACAACGGATCAGTTAAAAGTTACTTTGTCTTCATTGCCTGAAACTGCTGTAAGTCTTAACTCATTGTTCTGCTTTTACGTTTTAGTAAAACACTTTTATTAGTTATAAGGATCATGAAATAAACATCTTATGTTTAATTTTGTTAAAAAAATTCAGATTTCTCATTCTAAAAATGATTATCTCTTAAGAATTTTGTTTAGAAACAATTGGAATAAAAAATTCAATTATCTCAGATTTGTTAAATATTAAGAGTGTAGGGAGCATGTAATAATTTACTTCTGACAAAAATGCTTAGCTTCAATACTCATTGTATTTACCATTTCAAAATTATTTAAATTTTTTTAATCATTTCATTAAAGAAATACTGACCCAAATATGAAATAATAAAAAGTTTTAGGAGCCATTCACTAATTTACATTTGTAATAGGAATGTTTCAGAGTTTTCTTAGTTTGCTTAATTCTTTACATATATTAATAAATTCAGTATAATTAATAATACTAATCTTGTTAATGTTTTTTTGAATATGCTTTTATAAATAGCTTTAATTTAAATCTAAAAAATATACTCAATAACCTTTTTAAATAATAGTTAAATCAATTATAATTTTGAATTAAAATCTTTTTACATAATGGACCAGAATGGTCCACTTCTTGTAAGCAAAGCACTCTTGCTTATGCTAAGCGCCATAAGCAAGAGGTTAATATATTATAAGTAATAACTGAGTTGTTAATTATTATCAATCTAAATATTGATTTTAATTATTTTATACCACAATTTATGCAGATATTTTAGATTAAGTAAAACTAAAGTGGTCGTCAATAATTATTTGATCTCAACTTATATAACAAAAAATTGTTTTTATTCTTAAGCAAAATATATCTAATAATTATCTGATCTCAACTTATATAAAAAAAAATTGTTTTTATTCTTAAGCAAAATATGTCTAATCATGCAAATGAGGGTTTGAGGAAAATAGAGGCAGTCATAGGAAAATTTAAAATAACTTCAACAAAATTTTTTATTGTTAAATAATGTGTTGCTTTACTAAATTTTTCCTTGTTAAAAAATGTGAAATGTCATTTCGTGTATTGATTAGTTTAAATTTCTTAAGTTAATGAGTGGAACTCATTATTATTATTATTATTTCAGTATATTTTGATTGTTAATAATTTTAATATATACTCGTTTGTTCGAGCATCATGTAAAATCAAATAAATTTCTTTTCTTATGCGAACTTTACTTTCCAAAAATATTTTTAAAAAAGTTATAGTACTGTAATTTTGATTAAAAAAAATAATAAAAGGGAAATAATAGGGACTAAGAATTTTCTGTACTCCCACTTATATGTTCATAAATGTATTTCCAACAAATCATACTTGTGGTGTATTCCTCAATAAGTAAACTAATTTTAATTTACAAAGAAATATAAGAGTTTTTTTTAAATGAGTTAATATTTTATTTTTTTAAATTAATCAATTCAAAGGTTTAATTAAGTTACTATCAACATTTAGTACATATTTCCTAAATACATGTTATTTTATTATGATATAATAGTTTTAGTATGTCAACATTCATGTCTATACAGCTGAGCATCAAACGGAAGAACAGTTTCAAATTTCGGTCTAGTTCATACAAAAATGAACAAAAATCCAGAAGGCTT
Organism: Parasteatoda tepidariorum; assembly: GCF_043381705.1. Taxonomy (NCBI): domain Eukaryota; kingdom Metazoa; phylum Arthropoda; class Arachnida; order Araneae; family Theridiidae; genus Parasteatoda; species Parasteatoda tepidariorum. Next base: position 79,393,784 of record NC_092209.1, on the reverse strand, counting down.
CAAAACTTTTTTTTTTTTAAATTGTTTGCTTTGGGAAAAAGAAGAGTTATAATGGAAGTTTAATAAAAACTTATTTTACAGAAAAAGAGTAAGATTTTTTGGTTAAGGTTTTTTTTTAAGATAATAGTTTTTATATTTTTTTCTTCGAAATTAAACAAATTAAGGGATTGGTTAAATTGCAGTTTGACACATTTTTATTTATAATTATTTAATATTGTGTTATTCTAAAAGTGTTATCCTGTGTTTCTCTGCGAGAAAACAGAACTAATTTCCACACAATCAAGGTAACTGTGATAAATGGGGTAAAAGTTTTACCCCACTCTCCCTTATGTATATATTTTATTGTTGGATAATGTTCCCTAAGTCTGTTAAAAATTCAAAAAAATGTAGGCACTTCTGTTTCTTTAAATAACGTAACTTGTAATTTGGATGATTTTCGTTCATTATTCTTCAAGATGTTCTTGAAAGTTTATTTTAAAAAATATATCAATTTTAGTTTATTTTAAAAATATATCAATTTTAGTTTATTTTAAAATATATAGTTTTTCTCCGCTTATTGCTTGCTTGAGATTTGAAGAAAGTGATGCTGCTAAATATCAAATTGATACTCAAACTTTATATTTTTTCCCCTTTGACTCTAGACTACTGAAACAAAATTCAAAATTGGAGAAATGGAAGGTAAAGTTGATAATAAAACAAAATTGGAGCTCATTAAGAAAGAAGAAGCTGAAATCAGGAAGGAAGCAGAAGAAATCAAACAGCAAGAGTTGGATAAACAAAAGGTTTGTTTGGTCTCATTCTGTATGTATTGTAAAGTCATCATTCTTAATGTTACTCTTTTTATTTAAATCTATTTAATATTGTGCACGGAATTTACGAGTTGTTTATATGATACCTAACTACACTGGTGTGCAAAACTTAATCAACAAGTGCGTTTTTTGTCATAACTCTACAAGAAATCATCTGATTGACATGAAATTTGAATATGATGTACATTATTTTGTACTTAAACAATGGTAAAAGAATAATGGTGCAGAAATGAATATAAAGCTTAAAGTAGGATATGGAACAAAAAAAGGCTTTATTTGACATATAGTGGCATTGCACATGATTGCCTGAAGAAGCGTAAGTACAACTGGCAGATGTTCCCAAGTATGGGATTGCCCTCCCCTTACTGTAATTGTTGCTTGGCATTGTCTCTCCATGCTAAGCGTCTCCATGTATCTCCCTAATGCATCCCACACATGCTCTATGGAATTTAGATCTGGAGAGTAAGCTGGGCAATCCATTCGTGTGATATCTTCACTTTCCAGTAGCTCTTGAATGCTAGCAGTACGGTGTGGCCAGGCATTGTCATCCATAAAAATAAAGTCTGGTCCATTGGCCCCTCGGAACAGACGCACATGGGGTAGGATTACCTCATTGGCGTAGCGGTCTCCAGTTACAGAACCTCGGTCGAAGATCTGAAGCTCAGTCCGCACGTTTAACATAATGCCACCTCAGACGACAACTCTAGGACCCCCGTAACGACCTCTTTCCGAGATGTTATTGGGATGAAATCGAGCTCCCACCTCTCTCCAGATCAACTAACGTTGAGAATCGCTTGTAGCACTAAAACGACTCTCATCTGTGAAGAGGACGCGACTCTATTGATGAGATGTCCAGGTTTCGTGTTCCCTGTACCACTCTAAACGGTGTCGCCGATGGCTAACTTTTAAAGGTATGCAGCGTTCAGGACTTCTAGCAAATAAACCACCTTTGTGGAGGCGCCTGGCCACTGTAAATCTTGATACTTGTCGTCCTGTGGCTGTGCACAGTTGCTGAGATATGGGGCTCGCTGGCTGAAAACGGTTTCTTTTCATCTGGAGGACAATGTAACGGTCATCTCTTGGTGTTGTTTTCCTTGGACGGCCACCACCAACCTTCCAAACAGCTTTACCAGTAGTTTTAAAGGCATTCCAAGCACGAGAAACAACACTTTTGTTGATCCCGAACTCTTCGGCGACACTGGTCACACTACGCCCCTCCTCGAGCTGCCCAATTATTCTTCCTCGAGTAAAGTCGTCTAAATGATTTCTTGAAGACATGTTTCACAAAATAAATCACTTGCACTTGCAGCGAATGTCTTTAACTACGGTGCTCTTCATCCTTTTATCACAGCTTTGACCTGCGCGCGCCGACCCACAAGGTTTACGTACACTTACATCACCTACAACGTTTTATTTCTAAAATTTGCATACAAATAATCTTTCTACTGAATTACGGGCATAATTTACTGCAATTTCATGGCTATCTTATACTTTGTTGGGGAGCTGTGGCCGAAAAACCACTTGTTGCTTAAGTTTTGCACACCAGTGTA
>NC_092209.1:79353367-79391209 GCF_043381705.1 Parasteatoda tepidariorum | reverse complement strand
AAGTAAAATTAATTTGGAAATGAAACTGTTATATAACACCCTCATGCAGTCACGAGACTCACTACTTATTTTATGTCACGCGCTCAAGTTTTCGCAGACTACTCTTAGCTCAGATTACAGTGAATTAAAAAAAAGAAAAATGAGGAAGAGTGAGATAGCTTTGATAGAGGTCGAAAACAACATTCTCTTTGAATCTAATTAGTAGGAGAAGCACGATAACTTGAAAGGGATTCTGGAAGAGAAAACGATATTTTATCTTCTGAAAAGGCATTGCATATTTTTTTTTATTTATTTGTTTTTATTTCGATTTTCTTACTGGAGATGTTTTTCATTATTCTAACAGTGGCACTTAACATTCGTCCTTCAAGTTATTGAAATTGAAAAAAGTGCGCTTAGAACAATTCTGTATCGTTAAGACGTCAGAGCAGTATATGTGAATTTGTTTCGGTTAAAATTATCAACATTTTGAGAAGTTTTCAGTGTCTGAAAAAAAATGAGTGATTTAATTGCTGCCGATGAAGTTGACTGTCTTATGAAGTACGGTGTTCTCACCAAGAAAGAAGTTTTCAAATGGTGCATTCACGCATCTGCAATTCAAAATTCAACAGCAGACGATAAAAGAAGTGATTTTTTTACATTCGGACCTTCTAAAGGTGACAAGTTTTATTTTCAGTTACCTGCATCTAAAAATTTAGGTTCTCAGTTCAGTGTTTTTCTGTGCAGATTGCCCTCACAAAGTCCCGAAAATCAAACGCAGGACAAAATCAAAATAAAAGTGTCCTTAGCGTTGCTTGATCTCCGAGATCGTTTGCACAATACTTGTGAGAGGATTATGGAAGATTGCGATAAGGTTCAAGCAGTTTTTGATCGTAGTTGTTACGATAAATACCACAGTACTTTTCTTCGATCGGGATTCATAGTTATTTATTGTGCTTTAGACGTCAACGAAGTTATTCAGGACAGTGAAGTTGATAAGGAAACTCCAAAAATCGTCAGCTTCACCGATTCCTTATCCACTAAAGATTTAATTGACGATTTTTCAAATCTATTGGAGAAAGGATTACATAGTGATGTTACACTCGCTGTGAAAGGAAATGATTTTCCTGCTCACAGAGCAATCTTATCAGCTCGTTCACCAATTTTTGCAGCTATGTTCGAACATGATACTAAGGAAAAAGAAGAAAACATAATAGATATTGTTGATATACCTTCGAATGCTATACAACAGTTGTTGTGTTTCTTATATACTGGAAAAACAGGACCACTAACAGTTCAAGATGCTCTATCTTTGTTTATAGCTTCGGATAAGTATGCTGTTCCAAGTTTAAGGAAGCAGTGTTCGAATTATTTGTGTTCAAATTTAAATACTGAGATTTCATTAAATGTTTTAATTGTTGCCTCTCAGCATCAAGACGATGACTTGAAAAACGCTGCAATTCAAGGAGTTCTTGATAATGCAGTTCAAGTGTTAAAATCAGATGAATGGTTGTCATTTTTGCAAGAATATCCTGAAATCGCTAACAGTATCATTCTGCAATTGGCGATTAAATCTCAGAGAGAATAATAATATTAAAAAAAAGTAGCTGTTTTTATTTCTATATTTTTAGAATTTTCATGTTTCTGTATTTTTATAATTTTCTATTTTAATATGAATTTTATATTTTTCCACAATGTTAATATTAGAGGTTTGAAAAATTAAGATCATAATACTCGATAGGAAGAAATTTCTAAACAATAAAATATTTTCTTTATAACTTTGTATGTATCGTTGAACTACTTAAAAATTGTCTGTCAAAAATGATTTGGTTTATACAGGCTTATAAAATTGTTTGAATTTCGATAACAGACTATCTTTAAGATTGTTTTTAATTATGGGAAGATTTTTGTATCGTTAATCTGTGGCAGAATAATTGCCAAACTTAATGACCTGTCACAGAAACTTTATTCTAAGTTAATATAAGTAGTTAACTGAAAGGAAAACGATTGTTTAACTATTGCGAAACGAAATAAAACTTCTCGGGATATTTTTAAAAAAATCGGCAAGGTGGGTATTTATAAAGATCTAAACCTATATTTTAAATATATATTTTAATTAAATGTATGCCGAAATTATTCTATGATAAAAATCAAAATATTTCCGCCAAAACAGTCTTATTTTTTTAAAAAAATTATTAAAATTTATAGGTGATTTTCTCTTAAATATTCTAATATCCAGGGTGGTAGGCCTGGGTATAAAGCCACTTGGAGGCCCTCTTAAAGAATCAACAAGTTTGAATTAACATGCATGATGGCTTTTAATCACAAAATCAAAAGATAATTTTTTACACAACAGCGAATAGTAAGCAACTTGAAGCTTTGCTTAGAATATTCATTTCTTACTTTTTAGATAGAAATTCAAAATTTAGCTGAACTAATGAAAATAATACTAAAATTTAATTGATAGAGCAAGATATGGAAATTATGAAGAATGAAAATTGTGAAGGAAATAAGATATGTATACTATTAAATACACATCTAATTAAAGTGGAAACTAGTTTAAAAAAATAATAAAAATATTTTGTTTTTCATCAATTTCAGTTTAGTGGATACAAAAAAGTAAGTTTTAATAACTTAATATACTTGATTGATTCAATTTTTAATTCAATTATTAAAAGATTTTGATCTATGATATTCAATGTAAATCTGAAATAGTTTGCATGAACTAAATGACATTTCTAACTGAAAACAAAATTTATTAAATTAATATTAGATAAGTTATTTATGGTCTTATTCACGTAATTTGACATTGTTTTTACTTCAACATTTACATGTCTCCTCATTCCATGCTTGTAAGTGTTTCCCCCATTTAACCCACCTAAATCAATAAAAGTTTCAAATAAAAAAAAGGTTAAAATAGCTTTCAAATACGAATATTGTTCAACTTGTAAACAACATTGCAGTCTAATTTATGGAAACAAGTTGATGAGGAAATGTTGTATGTAACTTGTAGAAACAAGTAGTAAATGAAATGCGAAATAACTAAAAATAAGTAGGTAATGAAATGCAAATTAATTTGCAGAAACACAAAAGATAAGGAAAATTAGAATTTGTAAAACAAGCAGATAATGAAATTAAGATTAAGTTGTAAACACAAGAAAATAATGAAATTTAAAAATAAAACAATTGTAGAAAATGAATTTGTAGATCCAAAAAAATAGATGGGTGACATATAAACAGTTTAAACACTTTTATGTTTAAAATTGAACATGAAAAAAGGTTTACTATTTTTTGAATTAATTATCCTGTAAGTTGTGCTCTTATCCTCACAGTGAAGTAATAATTTTAAATACAAATCACCGGAAATTATTCTATAGGGGATAGCAGGTAATCACCGTCTATTACTTTTTTTCAGACTTCTTGTAAAAAAAAGAAGTCCAAAACGCACATACTTTGGGAGTCAAAAATTAATGTTTATGAGACAAAGCAGAAATGCCATCGAATCACTAGTGAATGTTAAAAAAAAACCCAACAGCATCGAAACCAGATTGATTGCCGAGTGAAACTTGGAGAAGTTTTCAATAATCGCGTTTCAACTCATCTCTGTTTCTCTAGACCAGTGTTTCCCTAACTTATGACTTTTGTGTACCCTTTCTAAATTCTTCGTAACCCTGTGTACCACTAATACAAAACTGAATGCATTTTTTACTATAAAAAATTGCGCAAAAGTTAAAAATCACAACTGGCTATTGACACCACTAATTATTAATTGTTAAATCAGCAAAAAATAGCCAATAGAAAAATACATAATCGTAAATTTTTATGGCTAGCTTAGTTTTTAATTAAAGAAATTTTGAAATTTTTGTTTGTTGCAAGATATTTCGCATAAGAACGCGTACCCCCGCTAAACTGTTCCCGTACCCCTGGGGGTACGCTACCACACTTTGGGAAACACTGCCTTAAGTTAATGAGTGGGACCTTTAACCCCTTAACTGCCGAGTGAAATTAACGTGATTCACTCCCCAGTGCCACCGTTTTTCGCTCAAGTGCACTTTCTTGCACGGTGTTTAGAGTGGGAAAAATGATGCACGCTCTGCAATTTAAAAACAGTTTAATTTTACAAGAAAAAGGAAAGAAAGAAAATACAAAATTTAAATTAAATAATAAAAATACAATATAAAAGATGTCAAAACTTAGCTGTTGTATGATAAATCCTGAAACATGGTTGGACACATAAACCAACATCACATTCATCGCACTGATAGCGGGATTCGCGACGAATATTTTTTCATGAACAAACAGCACATTTTCGCGATGCATTTTTCTTTGAAGACGTTGATGAAAAGAATAAAAAGCACCAAATACATACGGGAAACAAAAGAGAAAAAAGAATAAACCCGATCTTACTGAAATAAATACACACAAGCGATTAATACAATATCACTTTTCCATAACATCCTTTTCCCATTCCCCCTCCTCCGAAAATAGCAATACATTCGCAAAGCAAACACATTCAAGGCAATTTTACTGCATTCTGAAGAAGGGGGTGTAGTTCTATTTATAGCAGCGCAATGCAAAGCATCGTACTACGGGAAAGCGTATATATACGCTCGTACGGGAAGCGTATATTAACGCATCGTCTGGCCGACACGTATATATACGCCCGCGGCAGTTAAGGGGTTAATTCAATAAATTATTACTATTTTAGTATATTTTGATTTTTAATGTATACTCGTTTATTCGAGAATCATGTAAAAGCAAATAAATTTCTTTTCTTATGCGAACTTTACTTTCCAAAAATATTTTTAAAAGGTTATAGTACTGAAAGAAAAACGTTACAATTTTTAGGGAAATTTCGATAAAAAAAAAAAAAAAACTTTGTTCTGAGCACATGTTAGGGACTCAGAATTTCCTGTACTCTCACTTATATGTACATAAATATATTTCCAAAAAATCAACTATGGTATATTCCTCAATAAGTAAACTTACAAAATTTACAAAAAATATAAGAGTTTATTTAAATGAGTTAATATTTTTTTTAAATTAAACATTCAAGGGTTTAATTAAGTTATTATTAACATTTAGTACATATTAAGTATAGTTATTAGAATAAATGTCCTAAATAAATATTTTATTATGATAGTAGTTTTAGTATGTCAACATTCATGTCTATACAGCTGAGCCATTAATCGAAAAAACAGTTTCAAATTTCGGTCTAATTCATACAAAAATACAGAAGGCTTCAAAACTTTTTATTTTTTAAATCGTTTGCTTTGGGGGAAAAGAAGAGTTAAAATGGAAGTTATATAAAAACTTATTTTACATGAAAAGAATAAGATGATTGTTAAGGTTTTTGTTTTTTTTAAAGATTATAGTTTTTGTATTTTTTTTCTTCAAAATTAAACAAATTAAGGGATTGGATAAATTGCAATTTGACACATTTTTATTTATAATTATTTAATATTGTGTTATTCTAAAAGTGTTATTCTGTGTTTCTCTGCTAGAAAACGGAACTAATTTCCACACAATCGAGGTAACTGTGATAAATGGGGTAAAGGTTTTGCCCCACTCTCCCCTATGTGTATATTTTATTTGAGATTTGAAAAAAGTGATGCCGCTAAATATCAAATTGATACTCAAACTTTATTTTTTTCCCCCTTTGACTCTAGACTACTGAAACGAAATTCAAAATTGGAGAAATGGAAGGTAAAGTTGATAATAAAACAAAATTGGAGCTTATTAAGAAAGAAGAGGCTGAAATCAGGAAGGAAGCAGAAGAAATCAAACAGCAAGAGTTGGATAAACAAAAGGTTTGTTTGGTCTCATTCTGTATATACTATTGTTAAGTCATCATTCTTAATGTTACTCCTTTTATTTAAATCTATTTCATATTGTAAAAGAAATGTACGAGTTTTTTATTTGATACCTAACTAAGAGTTTGTTATACCTTTCTAAAATGTTTAAAAATGTAGATTCTCATAGATGATAATCACACATCATAGATGATAAGCATTGCTGCCTGCAGGCAGTAAGCAGGTGGGTGACCTATTTGATCAGCCTGCGTAGGGACTAAGGGTGCACAGTATCGTTCCTCGTTAAACTGTTCTATTGTTAAGTTAACTGTTAAACTATTGTTAAACTGTTCTATTGGACTTCTCGTGTTTTGGGGCTACCAAAGCAGAGAAGCTATCCCCTCTGCAGAGGATAAAAATTGCGATGGTATGTCTTTGGTTCATCCTCGGAGATGTTTCCCAGACTATCGCCAAAAGCCAATTGTGCAGCTCTAGTGAGACATGATTAAAGTACCTTTCTGCCCATAGATTATAATAATTTAAAATCAGAATTTATCTATTTATTTTTTGGTTTAACACTTTTTTGCATAGGGCAATTAAAGTGGCAATTAAAATTAAAGGATGGCTATTAAAATTCACATCCTATTTGTTTATCTTATTGGATCTATAAATCCAGGCTGCGAAGCTGTAACACTCACCTTACAGCATTTTAAGCACACTTCAAATTGAGTGTAACAAAAATTCAATTCCTTGGGTACAATGTTCAAGTTAAGAGTATATTAGTATGTTACAATTGCAGCTAAAATTTAAAGTATTTTTTAGGAATTTAGACGAAAATGCCTTGTTGATGCAGTTTATGTTAAGTTGACTGAGAAATTTTGGTATAGTTTTTTTAAGGTTTTAATCTCAATCAATCACATGCACTTGCACTCAAAAGCTTTGTTTTTCTTATTCTAACGAAATGAGTTTAAATTATAAATAATAAAATAAAAATGCCAATACTGTTGTAAAATCGTAATTCTTAATGATAAACAATAATTATTTAATAAATAAAAAGTTTCCCAATGATTATTTTTAACCCTTTGACTACAAAATTTTAAAAAATGATTGTTATTCAAAAGGACAAAATAGGTCACAAATAAAGCAAATTTAGTATTTGGGATTTTTCTGACAAGCGATTATCAATTTAGAGGCTGGGACATATAAGTTCTGGCCGTACTTAATGGTGGGATACATATGTCAATTAGTAATTTTTTAAACATTCGTTGGGACAAATGAATCCCGTTAGTAAAGCGTTAATGTAGACATAATCAAATAGTTGCATATTTTTTTATATTCTACATTTACTTGCATGCTTTTTTTTCTAAACATTATTTATATATATCAATTAAAAGTGGCTACATATTGTTTTAGTGGTTTTTAACTATGGCTTTTACTTTTAGTTGCAACAAAAAACTGACTTGGAGACTGCTGACAAAGATATGTTGATAGACAAAGCTCCTGTATTGGATGTTCTATCTGGAAAAAGTAACGGCAATTTTATGAATTATTTTTCCTAGACTACTCTAAGGCTTTTGTGCCAAAAAAGTTTTTACCTATAGATTATTATTTTCCATTCCAAAAATTCTGATAAAAGAGTGGATTGATAAAAATAGCTCCTGAAAGAATTCTTGAGAGTTTATATAAGAATCGTAAAATCTCAAAAACATCATCTTTCATTAGCATGTGATAATGATAATAATAATTTTTTAAATGTTCTAGGATAAGATTTTATACATTTCTTCACTTTCGCTCACAATTTTTTTTTTCAATTATGCCATTCGACTTAATGTGATATCTGTTGAAGAGTGTTTTCTGTTCTGTGTTGTGCTTTAATTTGCATTTAATTTGCACTTTAATTTGCATAGTGCATGACTGTTTTGTTGGGTGGAAGCTTCAGGAGGAAGAACTAAATATCAATTAAATCTCACATGTGCAGAAATAATAGGGTTGCCACTCCTCAGGAAGAATAGGAAAAACCTGTAAAATGCTGGGAATTTTGAAATCACCTAAAATAACAGGGAAAATGCTGCAAATTTTGATTTTTTTTTCTTTACAAACTGGGGAATTTTGTTTTTCATTTTCATTTTTTTAAAAAGTATGGCCACTCAATGCATAATTTATGGAATATTTAAGGATGATATTTCAGCTATAATTAGCCAGGATTCCCACAGTCCTTTAAATCTGCCTTTAATTTTTATTTTGGTAAATAAGGGCCCTTAAAAGTACTTAATTTTGGTACAAGGTTTTTAAAAGTCCTTAATTTGTCATCATCACTATAGTTGATATGAACAATTTTTCAATTCAATTTTTTAAAACAAAATGCCGTTCTTTTATCATTTAGAATTAGACCATGCATAGAGAGTAGAGCATTTTAGAGAGACAAAAAGGAATGTGTATTGGCAAGAGGAATAAGATTACCATGTCCTTTCATTATTATATTGGTTCTTTCATTAATATATTCTGCCTTTTGCCTTGAATGATACTATATGATGAGGAGAGTGAAGCATTCTGAAAGAAAAGAATAGTGTGGACAAGGGGGATACTGCACATGGAAGAGATGGTGCTTTTTTGGGGGGGAGGGCAGTTTTAAGGTACCTGGGTAGAAGACCCACACTAATTTTCATAATTGACAGAATTTAAGAAATTCAGTTCTACTGCTTATAGAAAATTAAGTAAAACCCTAAGAAAAGAAGTATCAGAAAAATTTTTGAACTTGAATCCGTAATGAAAACTATTTCCTAAAATCTTGAAGAAATAAATAAATTTGTATAATATTTCAATGTGTAATAAGTAACTGTAAATTTATAGAAAGCAGTAATATCTTATAAAATTCATGATTGTACTAAAAATTGAACTGATCTGTAATAAACAGAGCTTGAAAAATCCCTGCCCACCTTGGTTTTTCATCAAAAACCTGGGGTTTATTGGTTTTTTGATGAAAACCTCAAGTTTTTTCAGAAATACTTTAATTTTTTTCCTCTGAGTACTAAACAAGAATGTATGATTTGCTTCTAACAAGAAAGTTAAATATTTGGTAACTATTTATAATTTGTTTTGTTGCAATGTAAATTTTTTTTAAAGTTTTAGATTGTTACGCTATTATTTTTGTTTCTTAAAGATAACTAGATTGTTACATAAAAATTTAAATCTACTCAATTAAGAGATCCTTAGATTTTAATAATCATCTTATTCAGTTAACATTGCAACTTAATAAACTGTTTTTTAAATTTTTATTCAAGTTTTGGCTGTTTTAAAATTAATTAATGTTTTTTGCCAGATTGTTTAGTAACATCATGTAAAGTTAATTCCTAAAAACAGGTTTGGCTGAAAATAATTTTGTGTTAAGTACATCATAAAAATAAATATAACACATTTGCTGTTTAGTAATAATTTCAAAATTGTTAATTTACATTCTGATTTCAATATGTTTTTCATAAAATTTTTCAATATTTTTTTACAAAACGTTACCTGATAAGGTGATATTACATGATTATTTTCAGGGATGAGATTTTTCCGCTTTTTAGCTGATTTCCGCTTTTTTCACTTTTATCTCTTGAATTTCAGCTTTTTTATCAAAAATTCAGATTTTCTAAAAATTTCACTTTTTTTATAAGTATTCCGCTTTTTCAGAAAATTCACCGATTTTCAAAGAGAAACAGAAAATTCAAACTACATAGCTACCAATCCTTTCTCATTTTTACTTATTTTAGCTATTTTCTCCCCTTTTACACGCAGCAGATAAGATTTTCCGAATTTTTTACCCGCCCTCCAGATAGATCCGATTTTTGTAGTTCAAACGACGCTGCTTCTGACAAGCCTTTTAGAGGTCCCAAGCCTGGAATCTGCTAATATCTCGATTCTTATTCACACGATTTTAATATCAAACATAGCTTTTCATATTTGCGTGTTGCGATTCTTATTCACGCGATTTGAATATTGTACGTTGCGATTCTTATTTACGAGATTTAAAAATCCGATATTGTGATTCGTATTTACGCCTTTTTAAAAACCTATGTAGCGATTCGTATTCACGCAAGTTTAAAATTCAATGTCTTGATTTGCTCATGCGGTTTATAATATCAAACATTGATTTTCGTATTTATACGTGATTTTAAAATAAGGCATTGGGATTCGCATTCACGCATTCTAAAAATTATGCATCATAATTCTTATTTATGCAATCTAAAAATTACGCATCATGATTCGTATTTACGCGATCTAAAAATTATGAATCGTGATTTGTATTTACGCGTTTTAAAAATTCTATATCCCAGTTTGTATTTTCTCATTTTCAAAATCGTATATCTAGTTTCATATTCATGTGATTTCAAAATCCATAATTGTTATTCATATTCACGCAATTTTAAGATCAACTATCGCGATTCTTGTAAGAAGTAAATTTTTTTTAAAAATTAGTTACTATAAAAGTGACTGTTTTTCTAACGACGATTATTAGTATGTATATGTAAGTGTTACAACATCAGAGAAACTGGAAGGGAATATATTCAAAACTTACATTCTGTGCTTGCAAAGAAGAAAAAATAGGATTTGTCACAAGATGTTTGAAGATGGACTAACGACTAAATATAGCAAACATAAAAGATATAGCAAACAAAAGCAATCACTTAAAAAGGGATTTAATTTAATTTTTTTTTTTTTGGAAAAAGAGTTAATTAACTCATCATCAAAATTTTATTTATAATTGCTGTTATTTATGCTATAAAATGCAAAATTCTTATCAAATAAAAAACAATTATCTAAACAGTTGCTGATTGTCATGTAATTTTTCAAACTAAAATAGCAATTTTTGTATGTTAAGGAGTTACTATATATTTCTACTTCACTGTTATTGATATGTTTCAGAGGGCTGTAGTTAGATTAGACTATAATATGAACATAATGATTCGGTCCATTGTTAAAGTTTTTTTTTCCAATATAATTTAAAAAGTAATATTACTGATATATTTGCTATAAATCACATAACAGTATTTATTAAAAGAAATGAAATATTAATGTATATTCTCAGTAGTTTTAATTTGCTAAACCAGGTAGTTTTTCAAGTAATAATTGTCTCTTATGTGAACTGAGGAAAAATATAATTTCCAGCTTTATTTTTTCAATTGGTAATTTTTATTTTCACTAAATGTTAAGTATCAATGTAGTCGTTTTTATAATAATAGATTAGTACGCAATTGTATGTCAACACATTATTTATTACCTTAAACTGTCTGGAATTTATTATTAAAGGGCTGCGCTTGCGTAAAATTTACTATCGTGGAAATTCAGCTTTTTTGCCTTTTGGCTAATCTCATCCCTGTATTTTATAATAAAAAATACCAGTTTCGGTTAGGTTGCGATAGAAATAAAATATCAAATCATAATAATACTGGAGAATAATATTAAGAATTATAGAGGATGGTAAAGAAATATTACTAGTAAATGTCTGTAAATGATTAAACAGTAAATAACTTAACAGTACTTGTTAATTAAGTAACCTCACAGGGGTCTGTCCAGGCCGAATTTGCTACCGTTTAGCGGTACCTTCACAAATTCAACTTCAGGAAAAACGGTAGCTTCACAAAATACTTTTCCTTAAAATTTTGTTTTTGTATCCGTTAAGAAACATTAAATTTATATTTTTACCATGGTTTTGTGTTGATATTTTAATATAGTTTTTAATTTTTCACAAATTATGTCTAAATTTTCACAAAATAGGTACCTTTCAGAAAAACCTAGACAGACCCCTGCCTTATCAATTTTCTGGCCATAGGAATGTGTTGATACCTTTGAAAAATCGTTTTAGACTCTTTTGTTTGTATGTTTCACCCCGAGAACTAATAAAAAAAACATATTGGTTAGAAAATTATAAATCTTTTCAAACATAATTGTATTTTTATTCCATAAAAAGTTTCATAAAAATATTTATTGCAATAAATTTTTAAAAAAATTATGCCTAATGAAAAAAAAAGTGGAATGATTTAAGGTACTTAGATATTAGTATGGCCTGTTTTTACTTGAAATAGGACTTAATTTAACATGACACAGTGAAGAAAACTATTCTTATGCATAACTGTAACTCAACTTTTTTGTATTATTCTGTTAATAAATGCCCTAATAAATGAAGAAATTTTATTGATAGAAAAGAATTTTTTTGGCGGAACTGAATATTTAGCGAGATTGGCCCACAACTGAATGTGCGATGCAAGTCGAGTAGGGAAATATTTAAACTTGTAATAACTTTTTCAATGTTTTTGCCATATTTCTTTATTTACTCTTTTTTTTAATATATGTGATTTATAGCAAGTTTTAATTTCTGGACTTAATTTTACATCTCAATTTCAATGAAACTATTAAAAATGGAATACGGATTAGTTTCATAGATGACGTTAACCTTTAACAATCTGAAAATGTGTTTTTTTTTAAAGAGAAAACAGATCCGGTTTTGCAAAAATTGCCTTTTACTTCTTTGGCGAGACCTGTTAATTAATACATTTATATCAGTGTTTACATTTTAGTAAAATTGTTTTTTTTTTTTTTTAGGAATGGCAAATAATTGGCACTGTCACTGGTGGTATATACACATTCGATGATAAACAATCGTACTATTTTTAAAGTCCTTAATTTTTTCCAAAAAAAAGTCCTTAAAAGTGCTTAATGTTTGCTTTGTTAAAAGAGTGGGAACCCTATTAACTATTTCATTTACTGTATAATTATTAAGTGTGTTCAGCTGTTCCTTTTTTTTTTAAAAAAACTACTAACTTTCTGCTATTGCTAAAATGTTTTTGAGATAAATATATTTTTTTGCTGATTAAGTGAGCAAAGTAATACAAAAAAAGCATTTTTATTGATTTATTGTAAAAATATGGGGGGAAAAGGAAAAATGAACATCATTTCATTTCACTTCTTTTCATCTTAAATTTTAACCTTTTATCTTTATAAAGCAAACAATGTGTGGGAGAGCACCAGCATAATTTTCTCTTTAGAAAGAAAATCTATTGCTATTTTTAGAAAAAATTCTTCCACACACTTTCAAAGTATATGTCTTTTGTTAATCACATATCTATAGTTTGTCTAAAGTAAGAACTCCCCTAGCCATTCGTCTGGACCCATGGCGGTGACTATGGTAACAGGATATAACTATTTCAAGTAAGGGTGTGGGGTCACTGCTTAGGACAGATTTTGGTCGGCAAGAGAAAGAGAATCTTTTTCTTAGGTCTATTGTGTTAGCTATAGAGTGAAGAGAAGCTACCCTCCCTGAAATGCGCTATTCTTGTTTACATAATTATTCTACATATTCTTGTTTACATATTCTTGTTTACATTCAAATCAATTCTCTTACAACAATTCCATCTATTCCATCCATTATAAAAACATTGTGAATTGTTTTTATAATGAACTTTTACTGTAGTTAAGGAATCATTAACAATTATCCACCTATTTTGGAATGTTATACTAAACTATACCTATTTTGGAATTGTTTATCTTATATTGTTTATGTTAAAGTTCTTAAGCCCTGAATAGTATGATTTTTTTCTTTAAAAATTGTTTGCAAAGCCTAAATGTCACCAATAGTTGAAAGTGAATTCAAAATTGAACTATTTTTATTATAATTGAACTTGCAAAGTATTTAATAAAAATAGGAAACAGGTTAAGAGCTGATTTGCTAAAAATTAATAGTTTTTACGATGAAATCAGTAACAAATATTTTCGTATAGTATGCTAATTTACTTCTGACAAAGGTGTTTCACTTATTTAACAACACAAATGTGTCTGTTAACTTGAATTTGTTTTAAAACGCTTTTTTAAAAAAAAACTTTTTTGTAATAATCCTTAACATTTAAAAGAATTAGTTATTTAAATGCCTAAGAAAGTAAAAACAATAAGCTTAAATTTTTTCTTCTTTTTTTTCATTGATACTACATATCCGGCCACATAAATTTTTTTTCATTGATGCTACATATCCGGCCACATAAATTGCACATTAAGACAGGTATTGGGAAGTTAAAAAATTAACATATATTTTTGATTATTGTGGTTAAATTCAGTTATTTGAAAATAAAATTTTAAAATGGTTTTATTAAAAGTTAATTGTTCCATCTAGCCATTGCTGCAAAATCTGACGAAATTAAAAAGGAAGAAGAGCTTTCAAGAGAAGATTTTGAAGAAATCGAAAATGCTTTGGAAAACATTGCATCTGAAAAAAATAAACTTCTGATTGAGAAAGAAGAAATTGAAGATTTGAAAGAAGAAATGGCTGAATACAAACAGGTAATCCATTTGAACATTAAAAAGTTTGAATTGTACTTTTTAAGGATCATAGTTCAAAATTCTGCTCATTGAAAGGTTTAAAAAAATTACAATTTAAACAGGTCTTTAGCTTTTTAAGTCCACTATTTATTAAATTGAATAATGGGAATTGAAATGGAACAATCACAAATGTTTATTGTAAAATGTTTAGAAAAACTGAAGCATGATAAGACTGAAATTGGTTAACATGCTTTATAATTGTTAGTGTTTATTAAATGAATTGAACGAGGTTTTGCAAAACAAATCTCCCTGCCGAGTTTATGGAAAATACCAAAAATAATTCGTATGGAATGCCTGAAACTATGAATATATATCTTTATATAATATAAGAAGAGAGTGAAATGATAACACATAGCCAATCACAGAACACTTGCAAGTAAGTAACGCACAAAACAGCCAATTAAAATTGACAACGCATGTGTGTGAAAAGGTAATAATTTTTAATAATGCTGCTTGCTAAAATGTTACAACTAAACTAACCATCTAAAACTGAGTGGATCCAGTTTTTCCTCATTCATTTCAATATTGTTTTGGTTGTCATCAGCATAAAATTTAAAGTTATTTTCCAGTACTGCTATTATTAGCAAAAATTTTAAATTCGCGATCGCAACGAACTATAGGGGGCGTTGTTGTATGAGACGCTTACCTGCAAATTTTGTCAAGATTATATTACACATCATTATTTTAATTTCAAGATTAATGAACAAAGCCTAAATTAATTTAAATTTGATTAAAAATTTAAAATACTAAAGTTTATTAAAAGATGACAAATGATTTTTATGGAAAATTGCCTTTACGTTCGTTCTTTTTTAATTGCGATTTTTTGAATTCTTCGTGTTCAAAAACTTTTTAATCGATACAATTTTATTGGAACCAAGGCTCGAAGAAACTCAGAAATTTTACCCGTCCCCGATGACGGCTTGTTCAACAATGTACCCTCCTCCTTTGAAACTAACCCGTAGCTTCGAAATAAATAAAAATATAATTTTCTCTTATTTATTGAAAACATTTATATAAATTGCACAATGAATTAGTAGTTACTAGGATTGCAAGTACTAGGATTATATTATACAGTAATAAAGGAAATACTAGGTTACTAATAGTAACCTAGTATTTCTTTTATGAAATAGCTTATTTCTTTTATGAAATAATTTAAATGACAAAGGTCAAGTTATCTGGAAAGTCAATTTATCCGAGGGTACTGCGTTTCTTAAATGAATCAAATATGACGTTTGCCAGTTCCACAATCGAGCCAATGATTTACAGAGGTTTCTGCACAGAAATCTGAAAGGGGTTTTCCATTTATGTTTTTGTTCATAATTGCGTTTAACGCTTCTTGTTTAAGACCATTGCACAATGTGTTTTTTTGTAAGTTCATTGCTTAAAAGCCCCTTCAACCACTGCAGTACTCCCAGACAGAGAAAACATCAATTCTAATAACAAAAATTGAAAAAGTATCACGAACATTAACGGGAAAATGGCCGTCAGCGCGGACGTCGGATTCGAGAAATTCGTTTTCCGCGGGGAATTTTTGATCGCCGAGAATGGGCGGACGGGCGGTTTTTAGAGCCCTGATTAGATCAATTTCTAAGAAATTGCGGTTAAATCAATCTTTATATAGTTTAATGTCTTATTCTTATTGATATTCCAAAAAAATATTGAAGTAAGTTTTGAGAAATTGGCTATGTGTACAGAGAAAAAAAAATCTTTTTCGATTTTGATTTGTACCTTTTAGCAATATTCCAATCAATAATCAATCAACATTGTAAGCAATTTTTGAGAAATCAGCTTATATGCTGTGAAAAAAATTCCATATGAATTTTGATGATGCATTTTTATTGACATTGCANTTCTGTATGTTCTGAATTCATATTTATTCACTGGAATGACGAAAGCAATGTTGACTTCACTTTAATTCGTAATGAATTGAAGACAGAAGAAATGCATTTTACCTTAATACACACATCTGTAACAGTATCCGAAATCGGAAGTCATCAGTTGCAAGTTTGTTGATAATAGAAATTAAAAATTATTGAGGAATTTTTCTTCAAATGTTTGGCGTGTTCTGTTCCTGAAAGATTTACTAATATTCTGGAGATTTTTTTCAAGTTCTTCGGCCTTTTCCTTAGGGAAATTTTGTTTCTTATTTGCTGCTAAAAAATGGCGTCTGATTCAGTCAATGACTTTGATGGAACTAAATGAAAACGTAATAAATTAATGTCCGATATTTACAGGTTCCCGCTAGACGGCGTACTCGAGCGTTGCGATCGCGAATTATGGTTGTGAACTCATCAAATTTGTTTGAACAATATAATGTTATAAGAATATAAATGTTATTTTAAAAAATGATTACTTCGAAAAATCACTTCTGTTTACCAAGAGATCTGAATGTTTATAATACTAATAGATAGTAATATTGGGAAGTAGAGGCGGAAGCGTAAGCAAACAGAATTCTTTTTAGTACATATATGTTAAGTGAATAATTTTAATTTTAGTAGAAAAACTGTTTTCTGCCAAGAAAAAACAATTACTGTGAAGCAATCATCGGGGTTGGGTGAGCGGTGGCGAACAGGTGGCTTAGCCCCCTAGTATTACATATGGAACTATGAATATATTTTTATCAGAACATTTGCTTCAGTCACATACACTAAATTCATTCATCTTTGAAATTAATAATTTATTTTCTCTAGAAAGTATGTTTTCTTTTTCTTTTATATTTTCCATCTTCTTTCCTTCGATTCAATTTCGTTCTTTTTTCTTCCCCTTTTGCATTTACTTCAGCATTTCCTATATCATCATAAAAAAATTAAAAATAAATAAATAAATGTTCTATTATTTTTTCAATCATCTGTGATTTGTTATGGCTTGAGAGTCAGGGTCAGTTATTTGTTTTCCTGTTCCTGTTTGTTTTCCTGTATCCTTCAATGTGCACCTTGCTGCTTATAAACGCCAGGTTCAAATTCACGACCTTCAATTCTTATTAGCAGGATGAGTAACTGTGATGCCACAATTGGCATTACATATTTATTTCCTATCCTTTCAAAATATCTTTCATTACTTAAGTTTTTTTTTATTAATTGAATTATTATTTTTATTAATAGAATTATTTTATTAATAGAACTTTTCTTTGAGATCCACTTTCCATATTTCCCAAAATATTTCAGAACATTTTAAAGTTGTTAATGCATTTTATGAAGGAAATGACCTTGAATTGATTTTTTAAGCCACTTAGCTTTTAGAGAAAGCATTAAAATCCCTTTTCATTTGCATTACAAACGAAAAACTCACACAAAATTAACAGATTTTATCAATAGTAATTTAACTTAAGAACGCACGTGGTAATGTATGTTTAAAATCACTTTTATAATACATGCTGCTATAATTTTATGCATAAGTTTAGCTTTTTTTAGTTGAAAATGTATGTAGCGTGATAGTATAACCAGGGTGCGTAGCGTTTTTGAAAAGTGATTAAAGATATTTATTTTCAATTTTCGTTTTTTAAAAGCCCTTAAAGGTGCTTTTTTCATTGGGTGCTTATAAAAAGTGCTTAATTTTCCCTTTTTCAAAATGAGATTTTTCCTTGACTATGTTGATTTTCGCTTCGAATTATGCAAAAAGACACAGTTCACATTGTTCTATTCAACGTTTTCATAATTAATTCAACCAAAATCTATTTTGGCGTATAGTCAGTCCGTAGCGCATGAAAACGCCATTCGATTTACATGATTCAAAATTTCATGATTTTTGACAATTGTCAAAAACAATGCTAAAAGGTTGTTGTTGTTTTTTGACATCACTGTTAAAACAAGATAAAACAGTCGATTGTCAAAAACTTTCCAACACTGCCTAATTATGATATTTTTTTAAAGTGCTTAAAAATATTTTTCGAGTGCTTGAAAAGTGCTTATTTTTTGTTGAATAATTTGGCTACGCACCCTGTGTAACACTGGATAATGTTTTGCTCTATTCTTGCTTTCCATGCAGATTTCATTTATGGTTAAGATTTATAAAGTAAATATTAGATACTAGTTTATAAGACAAATGTGTATCAATTTATCTATTTTAATTATGTCTAGTGTTTATGAATTTGAAACTTTTGTATTGTTTAAGTATTTCAAAAGGTGATTTCTATTTAACGAATTTTCCATTTAACGAACTTATTATCGGGATTTGGCGACTTCGTTAAATAGAGGTTCTACTCTAATATGAAAATGTGAAACAAAGATGTAAATAAAATTAGGTCCCGTTTACTCAAAATCCATAATCCAAGTAACGACACAATCAATGTAGGCGTCTATATTTTGGGTAATCCCGGTAAGATGACTCTCTTAGTATGTCCAGTGTGAGCATTAGATTTTATGATTCCTACATCTTGTTGTCTTTTCAAATAGGATATTGAAGAATTGAAGGACGTTGTTCTTGAAACGGGTCACAAAGAAATAAGGGAATCAAAAGCAGCTTCAAGATTATCAAATAAAGTAAACAAAATGGTATCCAAAATGGATGGTTTGATTCATAATTTGACTGAAGAAAAAGTCAACCTGGAACAGCAGATTCAAGACAAAGAAAAAGAAGGTGTAACACCTCTCAAAGAAAGGTAAACACACACTCTAGCTTTTTTTCTTTCAAGAAATCTTTTAATATACAAATCTATGTACAGTGTGCAAAAAAAGTGAACATCCTGAATAACTTTTAATCTAATTAGGGTATCTACGCACCTGAAAAGTCATGAGTTTCGGTTTAGAACAAAATTTGTCATGAAATGTCATGATTTTAACTATTTTTTAAAAAAAATCATGGAAGATCATGGATTTAGGTTACCGAAAAATCAAATTTTAAAAATGGAATCCCCCCCTCCCAAATTTCATGGTGTTCCGAATATCTGAATTTGTAACAAAATCCCCACTCACTTTCATATTTTATTCAAATGTAAAATGTTTTTATCATGTTCTTTAAAAATTATGGGGTTTCAAAAAATGAAAGGAAAAACATCATTTCTCAAACGAGTTATCTTTTAAACTTCTGTGATTTCAGAATTTTTATTATTTTTTATTTTATAAATTTAAAATTCTAGCTGAAGCAAGCCAGTCATTGGCGAATTTTTTAAATTCCGAAATGGGAACAGAAAAATCAGGAGTACTTCTTTCCTTTTGGATGAACAAGAAAAGTATCTTTAGAATATAATTCTGCAAAGAAAAAGAAGAAAAAAATTATTTGCTTTTGTATTTTTTTCAGCTATTTTATTGCTTCAACTTTTTCTTTACTCTGTTTTTTAAATTTAAAATCTATAAATATGAAGATGCAGAGTATAACAGTTTTGGTTACACCTATCATTTCAAATAATGTTATTATAGTGTCTTTTAAATTTATTGTTGCGTTTTTGTCGGAGAAAATAGTGACTTTTTTAAGTCATGAAAAATTCTTGGAATTATTCTTGGAATTATTGGAATTATTCATTAAAATTCTTGGAATTATTCATGAAAAGTCATGGATTTGAAAATCTAAAATGTAGCAGATACCCTGTATAACAATCAGACTTGCCTAGACTTGGACTATTACTTAGGTTCATGGTTCGATGGCCGAATCTATTGATGTCTCATGAAATTAAATATTTTTTTGCATATAACTTTTTCATAATTTAGTAACTGTTTTAATTAGTGTTAATGCTTTAAGCTACATTTTTTAAAATGTGGTAAAAATTTGTATACCTTACAGTTCAATTCTGGTATCAATCTCAGCGATAAACAAACAAAACTTAGATCTCTTATTCTGCTGAATGTTCCAATTGCTTACTCCCCCGATGAAATTCTCGATTTTGTGAAAACTAACGGTGATTTCGTTAACGACAGGGACAGAGTGGAAGTCAACAAAACCTCCATACCACACAAAAGATATCCTCTCAAGCACCATGTCACATTCAAATGTTCACATCTCCTGGCAAACAGACTATTACAGCTCAACTACATCTTTGTCGGTTTCACGAGATGCTTTATTAAAAAGAGATTAGTCCTTATCAGATGCCGGAATTGTCAAGAACCTGGTCATCACCAAAACAACTGTAGCGCCAACTCCTCTTATTGTGAAAACTGTGGTGAAGAACATCCAACCTCCGATTGTCATTCAAATCAAATACAATGTGTCAACTGCCTATACTACAATCAAGATCACCCAGAGGCTAATTTCAACACCAACCACAAAGCATCCGACGCTTTATGCCCAACATATCTACTTAGACTAAAAGAACTTAGATTCAATCTTCCCAGATCATAATTGACTCTGTAAATTCCAATTTAAATGATGGAAAAAAGTTTTTAACACTTTCCTTTCCCAGGTCAAACCATTTGTTTAATTCTATTTTAATGTCTCCACTAAAAACTTCTATCTAAAAATTTGGTTCAACATCGAATTTAACAATTCGTTCCATAGGTTCGCTTGCTCTTTATTTATGTATTTAAGCATTCTTTTTCAAAATTTTCTACTGAAGAAAGAAAAAATAACTAATAATAATAATTTTAGATTTAATTTCCTTTTTCTCTTTCTTTTTCTTTAATTTTCTTTTTACTGTCTTTCTTTTTTTCTTTTCTTTTGACACTTCCTTCTTTTTCAAAAGAAAAAAATAAACTTATTTGCTCTTACTCCTTCATTAAAAAAGAAAAATAAATAAATGATAATTATTATAATTTCTCTATCTTAGTAAAATATTTCTTTCCATCCTTTTTTAAACTAATAGACTTTCTTATTTTGGATTCAATTTTAGGCTTTTGATAAATTTCGTATTCGAAAAATTATATGTAAAAAAAAAAAAATTTTCTTTTTTTATTTAAATAATAATAATAATAATAATAATAATAATTCTCTATTATAGTCTAGAATTTTTCTTTTCTTTTCTAAATTTCCTTTTTTTTTTTTAAGTGTTTGAATGCTTTTTAGTTTCATAATTTTTATTCTTACCTTAAAAATTTCGACGTTGTTTTCAGATTCATTTTCTGTTCTCTGTATAAGTCATTTATTCTTGTTGTAATTTTATGTGTTTTATGTATGTTTTGTCTGTAGAATGTTTGTTCTACTCTCGTGTGCCCTGAATAGGGCGGGTCGAGGTATTAATAAACAATACCTTACAGTTCAAATTGTTTTTGAATTTTGATCAATAAAGTAATAAATAATTTTTTTTAAATATTTATCTGCATGGAATTATCTTTGGATAGAAAGATTTTATAATTGTGTAGAAAAGTATTTTGTTTTGTTTGAAAGTTTTTGAGATTTGATGAAATCCACAAAAACGCAAATTAACATTAAAGGATCCAAACTTTCGACCACTCTGCTTACCAAATCATTGGGTTCCTTGGTCGGGAGAGTGGTCGAAAGTTTGGATCTTATTTTTCTGATTGTGACTACCATTCCGAGAGTGAAGAATCCAAATTTGTAAAAAAATTTAGAAATGCCTATTTAGAGAAAATACATGCATTTTTGTGTCTGATTTCATAACTTAAAATGTCATCTGCTCTATGCAACATATTTTAGTTTAGATTATAGTTATTACATATTTCATATGAAAATTAGACCAAAAGTTATTCAGGGTATTCCCTTTTGTACAACACTGTATTTTTTTTTTTTTTTTGGTGTATGTTAAAACCATTAAATCACATAATCAAATTTAAGATATTCTATAGTAACATAATTACATATGTGCCATAACAACATAATTACAATAAGTGCTATAATAACATATTTATAATATGAGCTATAATAACATAAGATCAACCTATACTAAATAAAATAAAAACTTGTAATTATACAGGCTTTGTAGTTCTGATATTCCTAACTTTCCAGATAAAAAATATTTTCTCTTTATTTGTCCTGATTTTTGGTTTTTTGTCCCGACATTCCAGATTTTAGTATGTACTCTCAGTACAATTCGATAGTTCTAATTAAGAGACTGCCTAATTATATATACAAATTAGGCATAGAGCCTTACCCACAGTATTAATAGTTTATACTTTTTGGAAAATCCAGTCATTCTCTGTTAAAGAAACTCAATTAATAATGTTCTTACTTTGGACAAGCTACATGTCATAGTTATGTTTATGAGATTGGCAAATTGCTTGTTAATTCCGCTTTGTGCAGCACCATATATTCTTTGAGTCATATAATTTGAACGGTCGATATATCGACATGCACAAATCACCAATACGTGTCATGTTTAATTTATTTAAGATTGTTACCTGACTGTGCGATATTGTTTTTAGGGATGATATTGTCAGCATCAATGACCTGGTTACAGCCATAAGAAAGATCCGGAAAGTATCCGACGAGTCTAAGCTTCAACAGATTGCTGAGGTTCTAGAAAAATTGGATGTAGACAGAGATGGATCTGTTGAAATTGATGATTTGTTGAAGGTAATTTATTGTTTTTATACAATAAGAGTAATTATAAAATTAACATGGTGCGTAGCATTTACAAAAAGTGCTTAAAGGGGCTTATTTTCGAATTTCGTTTTTTAAAAGCCCTTAAAGGTGCTTTTTTTCATTGGGTGTTTTTAAAAAGTGCTTAATTTTCCCTTTTCGAAAATGATATTTTTACTCTTCATTACCATGGCAATTTTCTCTATTTATTATGTAAAAGTAGGCTTTTCACATTGTTCTATTCAACGTTTTCACAATTCATTCAAACACAATGCATTTCGGCATAGCATCGGCCTGTAGTGTATGAAAGTGGCAATCATTTTACAGGTTTGATGAAATACTTGCGAGTCCGCATGTGCGTATAGTGAGCTGGATTCAGTGTGATTATTGCTCTCTCTGGAGCAACACTGCTGCATTTTGTAAAATATTCTAAATTTTAAGCTCTATTTTCCACCCTCTGAAATCGAACCGAGAAATCTCTCGATAATTTTTTAATGGCTAATATAATCAAGAAAAGAGTTCTTTGTCAGAAACTAGCTGTTTTACATGATCATGTAAAGTCTTTGAAAATAATTTTGCATTTTGTTAATGTATCTAGCACTTAAAAATATTTTTGAGCGCTTAAAAAGTACTTAAAGGGTGCTTATTTTTTGTTGAAGGATTTGGCTATGCAACCTGTATTTTTAGCACTGATTATGATTTATAGCACTAATATAATATATTTTAAATAGGTTATTGAGCTTCTTGAAAATGAAGATGTGAAGGTGACCAAGAAGCAAATGGATGACATCATTGAGCTCCTCTTGAAGGAAGAGACGCTGGAAAAAACTGAAAAGAAACTGCGACCTCATTAGTTATTTATTTTATTATTTATTAGCACAAAAGTGGACACTTGTCTGTACTAGTGAGCAGTGGGTTTTAAAAAAAAAATTGTTGTTATGTGATACTTGCTGGGTATTTTTGTAGACAGTGCTGTAGCTGATGCAGTAATGCTTACAAAATAAGCTGTTGTGATCTATAAAAAAGCTGTTATGTGTAAATAGTTCTGTAACACTAATATGGTGTTATATTTTGTTTTGTAGATAGCTCTAAGAGAACTTGTGTTTAAATTAAGTTTGTTTCTATGTTGCGCAGAAGTTCTGATAATTTTACCTTTGTTGACTAGATATATTAATGTGAATTTTAGTTTTTTCTCGTCGACGGGTGCATAAACATTTTCAATGGGGGGATTCAGTTTTTATATCAACTGATGAAATTATTTACAAAGTGTAATAAAAGCAGACTTCAAAATCTTGCAACTCAGTTTTAAAAAAATCAAGCTGTTTTAATAAATTTTGCTACAATAGGTAGTCATGTCATTTTTATTTACAGGTTATCCGCTTACNCCCCCCTCCATTTCATGGTTACTTGAATATCTGAATTTGTAACAAAATCCCCACTCACAGTCATATTTTATTAAAATATAAAATGTTAAGAAAGATGCAGAGTATAACAGAAAAGAAAGAAAAAAATATTTGCTTTTGTAATTTTTTCATCTATTTTATTGCTTCAACTCTTTCTTTACTCTGTTTTTTAAATTTAAAATCTATAAATCTGAAGATGCAGAGTATAGCAGTTTTGGTTATACCTATCACTTCAATTAATGTTATTATAATGCTTTTTTAAATTTATTGTTGCGTTTTTGTTGGAGAAAATAGTAACTTTTTTAATTCATGAAAAATCTTGGAATTAGTCATGAAAAGTCATGGATTTTAAAATCTGAAATGTAGCAGATACCCTATATTTACTCCAGTTTTGAATAACTTTCACTAAAGGTTATGTCCTTAACCGGGGTCATGGACATAACACAATATTTTGTGTCCA
Source organism: Parasteatoda tepidariorum (assembly GCF_043381705.1). Lineage (NCBI taxonomy): Eukaryota > Metazoa > Arthropoda > Arachnida > Araneae > Theridiidae > Parasteatoda > Parasteatoda tepidariorum. Next base: position 79,366,826 of record NC_092209.1, on the reverse strand, counting down.
TGACAGCCAGTTTTTAATTTTTAAAAAGAAATTTAATTATCTAAAAGTTTCTAATATTTGGTGTAAGTGTTTATGCCATCATGACTCATTTTCACAAAATTTGTTGGAATTGTTTGGAATTTTTTAAACTGAGTTTTATACTTCTAAAATATGCAAATACAATATTCATGATTGGGAAAATTAACAAATGTTTACAAAGTAAATGTATTCTAGTTTTGAACAAAATAAATATTGAAGTTTTGTACATTTTATTTTTTATTTTTATTTTTAAAAATCAAATTTTATTAATTTTCTATCTTTTTCTGTGGATAAATTAACTTTGCTATTTCATTTATTATTGCATATTAATACTTTCTTTAATTTTTGAAGAAAAAAAATGGTAAAACTACATTTTGTTGGGAAAAATATTTTGTTAAAAAAAAGTGATGCTTTTGAAAGATTTAAATCTTTTGATACTTGAGTTTTGGGATTTCAATGCTTAACACTTTTTCTAAGTTGATCAAAATAAGTTTGAAAAACAATTAAAAAATTTCTCTTTGTAGTTATATAATTTTTTCTGATTAAATATTGGTCAGAAAGTTTACACTTTGACCATTTGAGGAACTAAGTTTATGCATCTCTATATTAACTCATTTATACTGAGAATCCTTTTTAAAGCACAACCATAAAAAGGCATCTTAAGTTCATACTAATTTTGTTTAATTTTATTAACGACAAAATGTCTTACACATTCAGTAGATACTTTAAATTTTTCAATTCTGACTTGAAAGCAGTTTTTTCTCAAAGAAAAATATTAATTTGTTTATTTATTTAATCATTAGTTTATTTGTGTTTAGCAAATACTTATGTTTTTTGTTTAATTTGCATGATATTAGATTTTAATATTTTTTTGCCATTTTGCATAACATCTCTATATGTTACGATTTTTCAAATTTTATAAATTAAACAAAAAGTTTTCATGTAAAATTTTTGTATGATTCTTTCAGTTTGTTTAATGATAAATGTTATTAACATACAAAATATTACTAAAAACTTATGACTTGGAATTGAGGAATTAGTTAGGTAATTTTTTTTGTGGGTATTTATAGTTAAAAACATTTGATTGAAAAGCTTTTATAAGTAAAGATTGAGAAAATATCATAGTTATCAGGTGGAATTAGATCTTAAGCGTTCTAATTAATAGCTTTTACCTTGGAAATTACAGCAAAAGTTTTTTTTTTTTTTTTGATGATGAAAGAAATTATTTTGAATTTTAGTTACAAATTTTCTTTTAGCTTGTTCTAAAATTAAGAGAAACTGAATTTTAAAAACTTAGAAATTGATTGAAACATTTTTGAACAAATTAAATTGGTGAAACTAAACTTGGTTGGTTTCTTGTCATTCTTGCTTTTTTTCCTCTTCCTTTTCTTTTATTAAAAAAAAAAGAAAAATGAGTACCTGATTTTGATAATTAAAGTGAAATTACAATTATTATTCATTATACATTAATTTCTCATATATTTCAAACAAAGCATACTTTTCAACAAAGACACAATTTTTTTAAAGTAATAAAATAGTTTTAAGGAAAACTTGACTTGTGTACAAATTTTTTATACATACTATCAGAAAATAATTTAAAAAACAACTTTCAAAAACTTTTTAAAGCAAAACAAGTAATAGAAATATGCAAATAATTAGGTTGCTGTCATATATCTTGTATTTGAGTTAACCATCTGCGCACATTTATGTAGGATGTTAGTTTTTCGAATCACTCGATAGTAGATATATTTTTTCTTGTATTATGAACTAATATTTTTTTATGCAGTTAACATAATCTTCAATTGAATTTGAAGTGGGTATTGAAACAAGGAATTAATTTTATATTGTCAAATGAGTAAATTATTATCTAATTATATACATTTACCATTATAATAATCTTATGAAAATTTAATAACTTTGAAAACTTTTCCCTATTTTTTAGAAAAAAGAATAATCTTTTATTTTTATATCCTGCTTTTATAGGATCATTAATTAGTGGTAAAATTTTGTAGTAATTTTCAAAGGGAGAAATAATTATAAAAAATTTATGAGTAAAAATAAAATTAAATAAGTCAAAGAGTTGTATTTTAGATGCAATTTTAAAATAGATTTCTTTTATGAATAATTTAACTTTCTACCTTCAAAATTTGTAATTTTGGTTAAATCTCTCCTCTCTCTCTGTGTAATATATATATATATATATATTTAATGTCTAAAAAATTCATAAATTATAATATTTGTACATATGTATAATATTATAATACATATGCATTTGTAAAATATTATAATATTTGTAAATTATAATCCTGTATTGTTAGACAAGTTCTTCATCGTGAACTTCATAGTTAAGCACTTTATTTCATTTTATTTATGCAAAAACTTGACAAAAATTACAAAATATTTTAATTGATGACAATTATAAAATTTTTTTTAATTAAACATTTCAAATTATATCTCAAGAACCTCCGTTATAGTTTTAGACATCTTTCATGTTTATTAAATTAAAGAAAAATGATTATTAAATCATAGATTTAAGTTATTCACATGCAGTGAAGTGATAATGAAAAGCCTTATCATTAGATAAAAAGTTATTTAGTGTCTTATTTTTATTTATTTTGTGCTCATTATGTAACTTCTTATGTGATATAGAAAAATTCATGAAATGTTGACTATTTAAAGTTAGGAAATTTCAAAATATGTAAAAAAAAGTATGAAAAAGTTATATTTTCTTCAGGTTCAGTTTTTAACTGAGTAAAATAAAGTTTAATCCATATCTTAACAAGTTATTTATGAGTTATTTCATTCCTTTCTCTGTTAATCCCTTGCCAGCTCCCTGTGGCAAAATTTTTTCGAGGTATCTGCAACAATATTTTTTCTGGTAGAATAATAAATGTGATTAGAGATAAAAGTAAACTTATACATAATTATTCATTCAAATTTTGCTGCATATAATTTCTTTATAATTTCATGTTGTGAAAATATCAATGATTTAAATTTATAAAGACATACATTTTTTTGAAATTCGTCATTAATGATTTTACTTAAGAAATTTTCAGGATTTTTAAGTTGAGCTCACAATCACCCCTGAATAATTACAAACATATATGTTACTAATTTAAAATAACAAAAGCGCTGTGTTTACAAAAAAAGCTATATAATTTTTTTAAACTTAAACATGTAGTAATTTTTTATTCTAATATGGATGATATTCTCGCATTTTGTTAGATTGGAGGGGAGAATGCACAAATTATTTCCTTCTTCGCATTTTCTAAATAATCATCACAATAAAAAAAAAAAAATTTAAATCATGAAATCCGTAGTAGTAATTGCAGAAAAAAAGATCAATGACAAAATCACGCTAATCGGTTTCCCTCAAATGCATGGTTCGTTTTGAGATTATGTTGTGTAATGAAAAATATCGGATTTTAAAGTTATGGAGAAATCATTAGCAATAACTGCCATAAATTCGATAGAATTATTTTGTTAAAAAGTAAATACTCAAATGCATGATTCGAATCCACATGAAAATCAATATCAATAACTGCTGAAAATACAATCTAAACATTACTTGGATTTACGATACCATCTGCGTAAATTGAGCGCGTCAAAAATTTATTATGCAAATGCATGATTCAAATATTACGTGCAAATTTCTGTTGGAAAAAAATATTTCCTCTTTTTTTAATTTTCAAAAAAAAAAAATCTTTCTGCAATAACTCTGTAATGCGGCATCTGCAATAATCTGCGACAATGTCGCCCAATAACATATTGCTGATTGAAGTAAACTTACTGTATATTTTTGAAAAACTAAAACGCTAAAGTTAGAAAAATGTGACTTTGATTTTATCTTTATTGATTATCACTTTTCAGTGATAGATCAGGGTTGCCTCTCCATAGGGAAAACCTGAATAATACAGACAGGGTGCATAGCGAAAGTGCTTAAAGGTGCTTATTTTTGATTTACATTTTTTAAAGGTGCTTTTTTTATTCGAAGTTTGTAAAAAGTGCTTAATTTTCTATCTTTTAAAAAGAGATCTTTTCTTTTCCGTCTCAATTGTCATTCTATAAATTCAAAAAAATGCACGATTTTCACAATTTTCTCTGCAATATTTATCAGTAACTAGTTATTTTATCATGATTATGTGAAGTTTATGAAAATGTTTGTGAATTTTATTGATTTTTATTGAACTTTAAACGGTAGAATTTTATTATTTTTTATTGCTGCACATTATTCTAATTATGATTTTCTTTTTTTGGAAAGTGATTAAAAATATTTTTTGATTGCTTAAAAAGTACTTAAAAGGTGCTTATTTTTTGTTGAAAAATCTGGCTACGCACCATGACAGAGAATTTAAAAATCACCTAAAATTGCAGGGAATTTTGAGTTTTTCTTTACAAACTGGGAAAATACAGGGAATTTTGTGTTTTGTTTCCATCTTTTAATAAATGGCGCCCTCTCAAAGGGCAATCTATGAGATATTTAAGGAAGATATTTCAGCAATAATAAATTATTTCATTTAATGTCGCATTATTTAAGTATGTTCAGCTCTTCCATTTTTACTCTAAATTTTTTCAGCAATTATAACTAGTACAGTTTGCCCAATACAGCTCATCAAGAGCACAGTAATTGCTGTTTCCTCTTAATACATTGTGTATTATACGTACAGAGAAAATACAGGAAATTTTTTTCCAGATTTGAGTGGTAACCCTTTAGATACAGCATAACCGCTTGTATTCAGCTGACAGTAAATGTGTTAATTATAAAACGTGAGCTGAAATAAAAAAGAAAAATATAAGCTTTGAAATTTATCTAAATTTCTTACAAAACGTTACCCAAAATTAGAGCTAATATAAATTGACTATGAAAAAGCATAGTTTAATAAAAATGTTGAATATAATAGCATATTTTTTTTTTTTTTTGTACTTCATAATAAATATGAAATATTATTTTATTATTTGTGATACATAGCATTATTGTGTTTGTAAATATCATAAATGTTTATTATTTGTTTCAAAAGCAGTTTGATACTTTTGTATATTTTTATTATTTGTTTTAAGAACAGTTTTGTATTTTAATACAATCAAAAAATTTTTGAAATTTCTTTCAAAGTGGTATATATTAGAATTTTTAGTAGTTCTGATAATTTTCAAGATACAGTAGAACTTTGATCATCTGTGTATTCCGCAATGACATCCAAACTTTTATTGCAAGTGATCCATGATTGATTTTTTTTTTTTAAAAAAAAAGTGTAACTGAACACTTTTATGCATAAACTGCTACATATGAACTCTTCCGTGAGAATTCTACTGTATGTACTTGTATAAATATATTATACAGTTCCTGGTTAAATTATTAGACGTACTATAAGATTCTATGTAAAATTTTAATTATCAGATGATACTATATAGCTTTGTTGTTTTTATGCGACTGAAACCGGTAATGGTTTGCACTTGTTACGTTCAATTGGTTAATTAAGACGATATATAATATAAATTCAAAAATTGGATAAATTAGACTATATAATATAAATATAGAATATTTGTTATAATAGGTAGTATCTTATAATAATTAGACCAAATTATTAGGCACGCCGTGATGTTTTAATAATTACATATTTTGCACGAGTTTATGTGCAATATTTTTATATTTAAATATACTAGTAATGAGTTTTTATTCAGGTGATTTTTTAATATACTTCCTATTTTTATTTATTTTTAGCGTATTGCAGTACAATGTTAACCAATTGATGCACATAAACAAGCGTAAACCTGTTTCAGCCGTGTAAAAACAATAAAGTTGTATACTATCACCTGATAATTAAGATTTTACATAGAATCTTATAGTGCGTCTAGTAATTTGGAATAGGACTGTATGTTTGTCCTTATTGTTTCTTTATGTATATTTAAAATATATCTTGTATGTTTAAAATATATACTAATGAGTAATTTGAACATATGAATGCATTTTAAAATTAATATTTTTTTGTTCCTGATTGTCAGTGATTTTTGTTATTTGCGGTGCCCTAGCTTCCCGATTTCGCAGGTGATTAAGGCTCTACTGTATATTATTTTGGTGCTCTTCTTCACATTATTCATGCTCGTTTATCATTTCACTAGTGTGAATGTATTTTACAAAATTTAGTACAAGAAAAGATTATTAAATTTTTGTATCAGTAGAGTTAATAATTTTAGGCCGGAGTTAATTTCAATATAAAATTACACTTACCGCAATTATTATTTGCGGTAAGTGTAATTTCTCTTTATAAATTAAATGCCTAACCCCAAATGTTTCTTTTAAATTCTATCCACTTAAAGATCTCATTAGGCAACATTTCATGAAGTTTCATAAATCTGTCTTTTAATAATACTATGGAAGAGGAAAACTTTGTCTATGGAATTCGTTAATTTCTATTGATATCTGTTTTTATGATAAAAGTTGTTTTATAACAGATTCTATTTAGTTATAAATAGTTAATTGACACAAGTACAAAATGATAAAATGTATACTCTGTTTATTGCAAGTTTAAAAAAATAAATCATTATAAACATAGTATTTGATTCAATAAATTTCAATTTGACTTCATTATTTATTTATTCAAACATGTTTTAAACACAGAGTTGCTAAAAACCGAATCAAGTTAATTTGAATTTAAGTTTTGAGTCCTCGTTACATAGTGTTTAAGGCATGGGTGCCCCTCTGGCTAATCGATACGAATTACGCACCCGGCTCTCACCGACCGCAGTGCTGACGTGAAATACCCTAAGTGGTAGACGGATCGTGTGTTAGAGTCCCCTTGCCGGCAGACTAACCGTGGGAGGTTCTTGTCTACCTCTCCATGTAACTCAAATGCGGGTTAGTTCCATCGTAAAGTCCTCCACGAGGGGAAAATTTTCTCCCAATACTCTTTCCAGGAGTTCCTTTGTCTTCTGGATTGGGTTCAAAATAACAAGGCGTAAAAAACCTAAAAAATTGGCTCGTTTGTTCAATGACGGTTATAAAAATAAAATTAATAATAATAGAGCTGTGATGGCTCAGAAGATAGAGCTTTTGCCTTCCAATGAGCTGAACCAGGGTTCGAATCCCAGCGACAGCTGGTCGATACGAATTCTGCACCTGGCTCTCACAGAATGCTGGCGTAAAATCTCCTGAGTAGTTGACGGATCATGGGTTACAGTCCCCTTGCTCTCAGGCTAACCGTGGGGTGTTTTTGTGGTTATCCTCTTCATGTAACGCAAATGCAGGTTAGTTCCATCAAAAAATCCTATACGAAGGCGAGTTTTTTCCACTATTTGATCCAGGAGTTCCCTTGTCTTCTGGATTGAATTCAAAATTACAAGGCTACAGAGTTGAACATTAGTAGTCGTAAACCTCCAAAAATATGGTCGGCTTTTCAACGACGGTTATAAAATAAAATTAATAGTAATAAAAGAAAGTTATTCGCTCCTCATCTGTGTCTCATCAACATATTTAGTAAAAAGAAGATCTAGTTCGATCGTCCAGCTTCTCCCAAAACAAAGAAGTAAGTCGGACATTTGTCCCGCAGTGGACTGATCGTTAAGACACGGTTCCCAGCAGATCACCGAAGTGAAGAATCACTGGTTGCGGTCACTGTGCGGGTGAGTGACCACTTGGATTAGTCTGCGTAGGGACCGAGGGTGTGCGGTATTGGTCCTCGTTAAACTGTTCTACCGTAAAGTGCACGACTTCGCGTGCAGGTCGTCGGGCTACCGAAGCGGGGGTGCCATCCCCTCTGCAGAGGATCAAAATTGTGATGGCAAGTCTTCGGATCATCCTCAAGGATGTTTCCCAGACCGTCGCCAATAGCCCATTGTTCAGCTCTATTGCGATGTAAATTAACTACAACAACAAGTCGGACATTTATTTGCTTCAAAGGAGACCTATGCTTAAATCTAGGGAGCATAAAGCCTGATATTCGAGCTTTAACTGAAATCCACCAAGATCAAGAGAGGAGGTAAAAATTAACAAGTGAGTTTTTAATTTTTTCTTCTTCTCGTCTTAGTTGTTAACATTTTCAATTTTTCCAGATTAAATTTAAAAAAATGTGCTCTAACTTCAATTATTTCGCTTCAAATGTCACCTCTTTTTGAAAAAAAAATTCTAAAGTGACTGGATAAAATTGCTTTATTACTTACATTTTAATTTAAATTAAAATCAGGTAGAATTTAGCATATATTTAAATTTATTGATGCTCAATATTGTTGCAACGATGTGTTTTATTTCAATCCAAAAGAAAAAAAAGGGGTGATGAATGTCAGCCACTTTCTCGATTGTATAACTCTCGTATAACTCTGTAAATATTGGGTCCTATCGTTATGAAACTCGACAGAACTATCATTATGGCCGCAGCATTCCATAGGAAATACGTTAGGCGTTATTTTCTTTTTAGTTTATTACTTTCAGAAGAACGGTCGAAAGTTTGGACTCCTTTATCTCGGTGGAAACTGCACACAGCTGTAGAATTTCTTTTAAATGAAAAATTTAAAAATAATTTTTAATAATTGTTTATTAGTTTTTTTTTGTCATTTTATTTATTAATGCTCCAAATTTTGTTTTTAATTGGAAGGTCATTGGTTAGAAGTATTATCAGATGTGTAAATAGGTACAGGTACAAATTTGTACTTTTTGTAAATTACACCCTTATAACTCATACACTATTAGTCCGATTGTTAAATTCAATGAGAAAAAATACATCGAAAACCATGCCTAATTTGCCTTTTTAGAAAAAATTCAGCTTTCCCCTCAAATCTCCCACATTTCCCCTCAAAAAAGGGGCTTAGTGTACCGAGGGGAGTTTTCAGGTGTATTTATAATAACACAACAAAGCTTTTTATCAGGATATATCTTGGGCAGGGCCGGATTAACCACACTAGGCACGTGCCTAGGGCCTACGAAATTCAGGGGCCTACGAAAAACTTGGGAGAAAAAAATTGGCTGACAAAAATAATTTAGCTTTAAAAACAACAAGTGTATTTTGCACAAAATTATGAAGATACAAATAAAAATATAATATTTTTCGGTAATAAATTATTTTGCAGAATCTTATGATCTAATATATTACTTTTTTGCGATTTTTGGATTCAACGAAATCTTGTATTATGCTGTCGAATTCCAAACTACGCAAAATGTCGTATTCAATAGACATAAGTGCGAGCGATGCCAAACGATCTTGATTCATTGTTGAACGCAAATAATTTTTTATCAATTTTAATCTGGAGAAAGATCTTTCTCCTTCTGCATTTGATCCAAGAATCGACAAATATATTTTTAATGCAATGTGAACGTTAGGAAAAGTATTCACAAGTTTATCTTTAATTTGAGCCTTCAACATTTCTTGTGCAGATTTATGTTCATACAAATTTGAAAATAGTAAAAATTCATCTACAAAGTTTTCCTCTAAATCGGATGAGTAAATTTTCACCAAATTTTGCGCTTCTAGTTTAATCTCAGATTCTGACAAATTTTTGTGAACAAGAAAACCGAAATTATCGTACAAATCACTGTAAGCTTTACGCCTTTTAGTCATTTCTGAAATTAATACATCTAAAATGGCGTAATACGTTCCTGACAAAACGTGACTAACATTTTATTAAAATAGTATTAAATCATTTTTTTTCTATTAGTAAACATTTAACCTACCTTGCAAATTTATTTATAAATAATTTCAAAAGATTTACTTTTGACAATGTTAATTTCCTTCACTTAGTTATCATAGTAGTATCATGAAAACTATGAAGCTATTTGTAGTATAAATATTTCTTGTAATTAATCTCACTATCAATTTCACTGTTTTCTTTGCTGGTTTGTTGTTGTATTGTTGACGTGAAGTGTTTACATAGTTATCGATCGAACTAATCATAATGGTATTATCGATATCAACTGCAATATCGGCAGTATGTCGGTATTGCAGATAAAGTTCGATAAACAAATTTGTAAATTAAAATCCATATTAATAAAAATGTTAAAAAAAATATGCAAGAAAATTTTGGCATATATTTTGAAAAGAGGGGAAGGAGGGGAGGGCCCAAAAACGGCTATGCCTAGTATAGATATAATCCGGCTCTGATCTTGGGTATTACTTTTTTCGCAAAAATATCAGCCGTAATTACTGGGCTATATTTAAATAACTCCTAACATCGAGGTGCAGATCTAGTGCGACGTAAATAATAATAATAAAATAAAAAACTACGTACAATGTTAGTTTTTACTTCTTTTTTAATGTGAACTGAATGTTTATGGCAGGAGTATTATGGTTTTATAGTATGGCGTAATTGTGGAATTGTTGCCAAATTTAAATTTTGTTTAGAAAAGGAAAAAAATCAAAAGAAAAAATATTTTTAAAAACCACGTTTTTGTAGAGGAGAATAATAATTAAAAAATAAAAATTTGAAAAACGAAAAACGTGGGGTGCATGAAATACATAACAGTAATGTTATATTAGTGTGTATATGTGTGCTCATAGGAATATGTGTATGTATATCTGTAATTGTATCTGAATGTAGATGTGGAATGTGTTTGTGTAAGTCGATGTGTATGTGGCTGTGCATGTGTATGAGTAAGAAAACGTGTATATGTGCTATTATGTATTACATGCGCCCCACGTTTTTCGTTTTTCAAATTTTTATTTTTTAATTATTGTTCTCCACTACAAAAACGTGGTTTTTAAAAATATTATTATTAGTTTTTTTTTTGTACTCACTTCCAAAATCTCAATTTTTTTACTCACTGTACACAAAACTTTTCAACTGACATGTGACGCTAATTTGAAATAATCGAATCGACAGCAAGAGACAATCGCGAAAATACTAATTTTTCTTTATTTTAATTTTATTTTACTTTGTATGTCTTCTTTCTCTTCATTTTCATGCATTGTCATCCAATTCTGAACTACGTGCTAAATTTGAAGTCTGTAGCTAGTCGGGAAGTTAGTTTAAAATCGATTGCAAAATTCCACCCGAACAGACGTGCACGAAGGCAAGTTAATATAAACGTGGTAAAAAAAGTGGCTAGATTTCAATACTTTGAATTCGAAAGTATTGAAATTCATTTTTTAAGCAAATGTTTATACAAATGATATTAAATAAATAATATTAAATAAATAATAATGACATATCATTTTAATTTGATTAAAAAAATTATTTGTTTTTCACTCTTTAAACAATTAAAGGCTGAAGAAAGTTATTAAAGTTTACTGGCGTGTGACTTCGGCACGCCACTCTAATATTTATGTAAAAAATATAGTTGAAAAATTGGGTTTAATGAGTGAGTAATGTAGATTATATAGTGTTAGAATGCCAGACGTCGTCTTAGCATCGGTTTTCATAAAGTTTGATTGTGCCATTATAATCACCGAAAATGAAATTTTGGAATAATTAAATTTATTTACAACAGCAATGGTTCAAATGTTATTTTTGAGATAATTATTGTTAAATCCTTAATGACCTTCAGAGTAAATAGGCAAATATTGTGATCGAATCCAACTCAAACAATAAGTGAACTACAGTTTTATTTATTTTCGTTCTAAAATAAATATACAAATACTTCAAGATATCATTAACTATAAGTGTAAATATTTTATTTGGAATCGAGAAGTCAGATTCTATTTTTTATTATTATTATCCATATATTTCTTTTTCTCCTCATCTTGCCCATAATTGTCTTCGTTCAAAAAATTTACATTTGCGTACTAAGTATACCTCGTCTTCATGTTTTCTGTTTTAAAATGTTTTATCAACGACAAGATTTTAATACATTTTCTTTGAAGAAATCTCGATTTGGAAGGTAAGAAATCAGATTCTTTCTCTATACGAAAAAAAAAAGTAAGATTAGCTGTTTTGGGTGTTCATTATATTTTGTTTTTCTGAGAGGAAAAAAAAAAACTGTATCAATGAGGGTGAATAGAGAAAGGTGCAAGGAGTTCGAGGGAAAAAAGTTTAGTTCATGAATAATTAATTATTAAACGTGTAAAAAAATCTGCGGATTACTTTACTGATTGCAGTAATGCAATTACAGAGTTGAAATTAGATGTGCTGAAATTGCCATTTTTGTTTCTGAACTTTTCTTCCACTTTTGTTTTTGTTTCCAAAATTCCAATATGTATTGTTATAGCATTAAATGTTTTTTTAGCGAATTTATTTTTCATTTTTATTAAAATAATGACTATTTATACATTGTTGCAGAGAACTTTATCTCGAGATATATATTCATTTTTAAAGCTCGAGCTTTATTCGTTGTGAGTAAAGTAATAGAAAAAAATGAATGAGTTTAAAAAAATAAGAGAGATGTTGCCATATTTTCATAGTAGTATTTATATCTGAATTTTTAAAAGTATAAAAGATTCAAGCAAAAAAAAAGAAAAAAAAAGTTTCTAATTTGAAGTGTTATACAATGTAAGATTGTTATTATTATTGATTGTTAACTAGTGAAATTACTACTTATTTACTTTTTCACATATTATGTATTCGCACTAAGTATGTACGTATTTATACTTTGAACTAAATATTTATGCGTACTTATACTTAGCATATAGTACTAAATATATTCGTTTAATTTTCATATTAAGGAAATTTAAATAATGAATAAATTTTGCACAAATAATCTGTAAGTAATCCATTATCACTGCAATTAACTAATTCAGTTTTTTTACCTGATCACTCTCTTTTATAAAATGAACTAAAGCTAAAAGTGTTTTGGGTCCGTCCGTAACGCTTTCGGTCTAGTTCGTTGATTTAAATCATCTGATTTTTTTTAAAATTTATTTAAATCAAATTAGATTATTCTAATTAATTGTAAATTTAAGAAGTAATTTAAAATGATGTTGTTTAAAAATTTTAATGACGTTCATAGTTATAAAATTTATTGTAGGATATGCACCGAAGAGCCATTGCATTATGACTACCCTCCATCTATAACAATGGACTCGCCCAGGTTTTCATGGTTCCTCGTCCAGGAACAATGTTTTCATGGGGCACATTAGGACCCATAATCCTCATAGAACAACCCCTGACGTCTGTAAGCTACTTGAACATAGTTGCAGACCAGGTTCACCCATTCATGGCAACAGTTTTTCCTGCAGGGGATGGTGTTTACCAACAGGATAATGCACCATGTCATAAGGGTCGAATCGTCGAGGAACATTCCAGTAACTTTCAAGTCATGTATTGGCCCCCAGATTCACCTGACCTTAAAAGAGCATTTGTGGCCCTACTTGGAAAACCAAATCCGTGCTGCCACGCTACCCCCTCGCAATGTGAGGGAATTGCATTACCAGTTGGTGAGCGCTTGGTGGTACCAGATACCTCAGACTACCCATCAGCATCTTGTGGAATCAATGCTACGGCGGGTGCTAGCAGTTTTGAGGGCTAAAGGTGGTCCTACATGTTATTAGCAGGGTGGTCATAATGTAATGGCTCTTCGGTGTAT
>NC_092209.1:79339637-79352289 GCF_043381705.1 Parasteatoda tepidariorum | reverse complement strand
TCCAACAATGTACCCGTCCTCCTTTGAAACTAACCCGTCGCTTCTAAATAAATAAAAATATAATTTTCTCTTATTTATTACTAACATTTATGTAAATTGCACAATGAATTAGTAGTTACTAGGATTACAAATACTAGGATCACATTATACAGTAATAAAAGAAATACTAGGTTACTAATAGCAAAACCTAGTATTTCTTTTATGAAATAATTTAAATGAAAAAGGTCAAGTTATCTGAAATGTCAATTTATCCGATGGTACTGCGTTTTTTAAATGAATATCAAATATGACGTTTGCCAGTTCCACAATCAAGCCAATGATTTACAGAGGTTTCTGCACAGAAATCTAAAAGAGGTTTTCCATTTAAGTAGATGTTCATAAAGGTGTTTAAGACCAGTAAGTAATGTGTTTTTTTGTAAGTTCATTGCTGAAATGTCCCTTTTCAACCGCTGCAGTACTCCCAGACAGAGAAAACATCAATTCCACCATGTTGCTGTATTTCGAGATTAGAGGGTCATTTAAGAAGAGAGGCGCTAGACTCTTGTAAGATAACAAAAATTGAAAATGTATCACGAACATTAACGGGAAAATGGCCGTCCGCGCGGACGTTGGATTCGAGAAATTTGTTGCCCGCGAGGAATTTTTGACGGCCGAGGACGGGCGGTTTTTCGAGCCCTGCTTTAAGGTGCTTTTTTTATTGGGTGTTTTTAAAATTTGCTTATTTTTTCATTTTCTATGTTAATTTTTGCTTCGAATTACGCAGAAAGACACAGTTCACATTGTTCTATTCAACGTTTTCACAATTAATTCAACCCCAATCTATTTCGGCGTATTTTCAATTGGTAGGGTTTGAAAACGCCATTCACTTTACTTGATTCAAAATTTCATGATTTTTGACAATTGTCAAAAACAATGCCAAAAGTTTTTTTTTCTGACTTGACGGTTAAAACAAGATTAAATCGTCAATTGTCAAAAATTTTCCGACCCTACCCGATAATGATATTTTTTTAAAGTGCTTAAAAATATTTTTTGTGCTTGAAAAGTGCTTATTTTTTGTTGCATAATTTGGCTACGCACCCTGTTATAAGTCAAGCTCCATTTTTTCTAATATCTTTTATTTTCTATACCCAGTTTTTATTTTCTAATATCTTTTATAGTTTTTTTTTTTGAAAAAATATATGAGAGAGTACGCGTCCCTGATTGCAATATTGCTCACAAACTCTGCTTACGCAGTTCTTATCAGGCCGTGCCGTAGTGGACTGGTCGCAAAGACACGGCTCCCAGTAGAACACCGAAGTCAAGCATCACTGGCTGCGGTCAGTAAGCTGGTGGGTGACCACTTTGATCACCTTGCGTAGGGACCGAGGTATTGGTTCTCGTTAAACTGTTCTATCGTAAAGTGCTCGACTTCGCGCACAGGTCGCCGAGGTACCAAAGCAGGGGAGCCATCCCCTCTGCAGAGGATCAAAATTGTGATGGCATGACTTCAGATCATCCGCAGGGATGTTTGTTAGGCCGTCGCCAATAGCCCATTGTGAAGCTCTAGTGTGACGTAAATAGAGTACCTACCAACTTCTTGCGAACTCATTTCACCTGTCCTAAAATTAAAATTGTGGTGTAACTACCACTATAAATATTAAATACGAATTCACTAGTATGTAAGACATGTTAACTTGATTCTATCAAAAGGTACCTCTAAATAGAATCAAGTTGTGTCTTATATACTAGTGAATTCGCATTTAATATTTATAGTGGTAGTTACGCCACCTTACTCCCCTTCGAATGAGGTGAACCGGGTTCGAATTCCAGCGATGACTGGTCGATACGGACTCGCATACGGGCCCGGCTCGCATCGACTACAGTGCTAACGCGAAATATCCTCAGTGGTAGACGGATCATGGATTAGAATCCCCTTGCCGTCAGTCTAACCGTTGGAGGCTCTCATGGTCTTCTTCTCCATGTAACGTTAAGTGGGTTAGTTCCATCAAAAAGTCGTCCGCGAAGGCAAATTTTTCCCAATACTTAATCCAAGTGCTCCCTAGTCTTCTAGATTGGGTTCAGAATTGCAAGGCTGCGTGTTGAGCATAGGAAGCCGTAAACCCTAACACTTGGGTCGGCTGTTCAGCGGTGGTTATAAAATAAAATATAAAACCATCGATAGAACTCTACAGCGAAGGACCCGAATTTCGAATGAACTCAAACTTCTAACTCATGTTCACACCATTGTCATCTTTCCTAATTTCTGATTAAAGTAGTCTTTTCTTATAGGTTTTCCCATCATTGCCACCACTCGAAGCAAGTTGAGAAAAATTTTGAAGCTGTTAGTGTTTTTAATATGCATGTGTGGCTTTTGGTTCCAGACAAGTGTCTTCTTAGAAATGTATCTGGCATACGATACAATTGTGGATATTCGAGTGAGCTCTCCAGATGTGGTTGAACTTCCGGCCATAACAGTCTGCAACAATAACAGGTAACGTTTCTTCTTGAGCATTCCTCTATCTTTCACCTTTTCTTCTTGAGTATTTCTCTATGTTTCACCTTTTCTTCTTGAGTATTCCTCTTGCACGTCTTTAAATGCTTCCAACTTTTTTTTTTTTAACTTCCACGAATGTCTTATTACAGCAGACGATAAAAGAATAATGACTGTCATAATTATTGTTTTATGTTTTGCATATATCGGTAGGCTAGTCGATGCGAATTCCGAACCCGGCTTGCACTGACTACAGTGCTGGCGTAAAATATCCTCAGTAGCATACGGATCATTGGTTTAAAGTCCCCTTGCCGACGGGCTAACGGTGATTTTCCTCTCCATGTAACGCCAATGATGGTTAGTTCCATCCCGAAGTCCTCCGTGAAGGCAAATTTCTCCCAATACTTGATCCAGGAGTTTCCCTGTCTTCTGTATTGGGTTCAAAATTACAAGGCTACTGAGTTGAACATTAGCAGTCGTAAACCCAAAATTGGTTCAGCTGTTCAACGATGGGGTTAAAATATAAAGTAAAATATGGATCTAAATATAAGTTTCATTCCTAAAATAAAGAAAAAAATTCCAGATTTATTAAAAAAAATAATAACAATAATAAAATGCACACGGAGTGCATTTTCGTCGAAATAAGCATCGATCCGATGGAATGGGCAGGCAATATTTTAATGGTTATTTGTTTTATTCAGTCGCCGTATGGCGACCGTTTTTGCTCTGTATAAGGCCTTGGTTATGCTTAAAGGTTGCCCGCGAGTCCATAAGTTGGAACAGTAGACTCACAGTAGTTTTTGTGAACTCTACAGGGTGATGCGGACGAAGATCTGCCTCGATTCTCCTGAAGTGTGCATCTGGGAAAATGACAAGAGGGTGTTCTGCTCCCTTTGGCCCAAGTATTGTCTGCATGGTTTGCCTGAGGACGACGAAAGCATCGTGAAGGCGGTGAGTTAATAAATACTTCCTCTTTGATTTAAAACACATCTATATGACGAAAGATACGACAATGCAGGGCCCGCGCTATGGATTTCAAATTATTGGCCAGTAAATTAGCCAAAAATCAAAAGTATTCGCCAATTTTCGAAAGTCTTCGCCAAATGCTAATCTTAATTTTTTATGGTTAATATTTCTCCCCATAGAACTATTTTACGGCAGTTTACTATACCTACTAGTAGTTTACTTCTCCTCATTGAACTATTTTACGGTTTCAGGCTTATATTATTTGGACCCAATTCTATTTGTTTATGCTGCGCATCTACCGAAAATTACTGTCATCGAATAAAAAATACTGATTTGTTTAGGAAAATTCATTTTGACTTAATTTTGAGGATCAAGTTCAATATATACTTTTCTTTCCAGTGGAAAAAATCATTCGCCAATACTTACGCCAAAATACAATTTTATTCGCCAAATTTACGATATTATCGCTTTTGGCGAGGTGACGAATGCATAGTGCGGGACCACCAGAGTTACAATTTTAATAATAAAAATGATCTATAATGTATGGTGCTAATTGTGTTGTGAATTATTTGCAGAGAATACCCATTACTACAGCAATCATGAAAGCGAATCGATCCTTAGAATACCTTTTGAAATACGGTCAGATGAAAAGAGATGACATCATTGAACATTGTTCTTTGCAGTCTGATGTAAGGATACAGTGTGACAGGTGACGATATCCTTGATTATTTTTTTCCTTTTCCATTAAATAAATTAAAATAAAATGAATAATTAGTGCCATGGGAGATCTTTTTTCTGTATTCGCTCCGTTATGTTTGAATTTAGTTGTAAAAAGGGGAAAAAAAGTTTCTTCTGCATTAAATCATGTGATCCAGAAGACCATAAGCGATCGCAACGCCATCTGGGGAGAAGACCCTTTCCATGCCTTTGGCCCTTTCCTCTCATTCTCTTTACATCTGTAAAGGAATGTACAACGATATTTTTCCTTTTCTTAATATTTTTCGTATTTAATTGTTAGAAATATTTTTAAAATTTCCATGACACTTTCTTTTACAACTATGTTTAATGTAGTTTTCAGTTCCATGTAGTTTCCCAACTTAAAAGAAGTTAATCTATTTGAAATTCAAGACAGAAACTAGCGTACTTCCTTCTTCTACGACTCTCCACACCTCAATGGTGAAAGCATGCGAAGTGTTGCCATAGGTAGAGGGTTCTGCTCTACGCCACCTGTAGCCCATTTCGATCGCCAATACTCTTACCCGGTGGTTGGAAAAACTACATTATTTTTGTAGTTTACTTCAACTACTTTGTTACAAATGTAGTTAACTACAACTACTTTTTTCTAAATGTAGTGACTACAAACTACTTTCGAAATGTAACTACTTCACTAATTTAAGGAACCGAACTTTGTTGGAAAAATTAATTCAAAATGGTTTTGAATAAAAAATTGGCTTATATTAAGCATGAAGATTTTTTTTTAGAAGTATTTATTCACGTTTACATGAGACAATTTGTTATTCCAAAACATATTTTTCGAATTTGTTCATTAAACATTCAACTTTTTATGCCTCTTTCGACAGCGAGTATTTAATTTAACAAATGCGAAATTCTTAAACACCTGCAATTTTTTAATTGTTTAATTCTCTTTTGCTCTTCTACTCTAAGTACATTGAAAATAGTTTCCTGTTCTTTTAGTTAACATCAATGTTTCAAGAGTGTTCATTCGCGTGTGAAAGTATGACCTAAGTGATTATTTATTTATTTTCCTTAACCCCTTCCTTCTCACTCCCGTGAAAATGACGGGGCGAGGTTTCGCCCTCTATTTCTCGCTCCCGTGATATTGACGGGCTGGAGTGTTCAGTAGTAACGTGCTGATAAGAATAAAACTAATTCATTTATTTTTCCCCGAAAAACATTTTATTTCTCATTTTACCCACCAAATGGCAGTACCAGGATATTTCTAAAGTAATTGTAGATAATTAGTTTATTTTAAACTAGATGTCAGCACTAATCAAATACGTAATACAAATGCAAAAGCCAAAAAAATAGGCACTTTTATGACCGTTTTCTTGAAAATTAACCGATCGTTAAAGGGTTAATGATTAGTTTAAATATTAGTTGGACATCATTCTAGAGACGTAATTCCCGTTAACGATCAGCTGCAGCCGTAGGCTCATTTACATTGCATCCATTGACGAACCATCGAAGATGCATCAAGTTCGTAAAATTAGTTGCGTTTGAGCCGCGTTATTATTCTAAACTAGCGTTAAAAGTAGTTGCGTTAGAGCCGCGTTATTATTCTAAACTTACGTTAAAAGTAGTTGCGTTAGAGCCGCGTTATTATTCTAAACTAACGTTAAAAGTAGTTGCGTTAGAGCCGCGTTATTATTCTAAACTAGNCTCCTATGACTCTCCACACGCTAATGGTTAAAGCATGCGAAGTGTTGCCATAGGTAGAGAGTTCTACTCTACGCCACCTGTAGCCCATTTCGAAGGCCAAATTTTCTTACCCGGTGGTTAGAAAAACTACATTATTTTTATGGTATTTTACTACAACTACTTTGTTACAAATGTAGTTAACTACAACTACTTTTCTTTCTAAATGTAGTAACTACAAACTACTTTCGAAATGTAGCGACTACAAACTACTTTCGAAATGTGACTACCTCACTAATTTAAGAAACCGAACTCTGTTGGAGAAATTAATTTTCACCTATGTTCAAAATAGTCTTGAATAAAAAATTGACTTATATTAAACATGAAGATTTTTTTTTTACAAATATTTATTAGCGTTTACATGAGACAATTTGAAATTCCAAAACATATTTTTTTCGAATTTGATCAACTTTTTATGCCTCTTTCGACAGCGAGTATTTAATTTAACAAATGCGAAATTATGAAACACTTGCGATTTTTTAATTGTTTAATGCTCTTCTAATCTCTCTAACTGCATTGAAAATACGTTCCTTTTCTTTTAGTTAACATCAATGTTTCAAGCGTGTTCATCCGCGTGTGAAAGTATGACCCAAGTGATTATTCATTGATTTTCCTTAACCCCTTCCTTCTAGCTCCCGTGAAAATGACGGGGTGAGGTTTCGCACTCTATTTCTCGCTCCCGTGATATTGACGGGCTGGAGTGTTCAGTAGTAACGTGCTAATAAGAATAAAACTAATTCATTTCTTTTGCCGGAAAACATTTTATTTCTCATTTTACACACCAGATGGCAGTACCAGGATATTAATAAGGTAATTTTAGACGCTTAGTTTATTTCAAACCAGATGTCAGCACTAATCAAATACGTAATACAAATGCAAGAGCCAAAAAAATAGGCACTTTTATGACCGTTTTCTTGAAAATTAACCGATCGTTAAAGGGTTAATGATTAGTTTAAATATTAGTTGGACATAATTCTAGATACGTAATTCCTGTTACAGATCAGCTGCAACGATAGGGTCGTTTACATTGCATCCATTGACGGACCCTCGAAGATGCATCAAATTCGTGAAATTAGTTGCGTTAGAGCCGCGTTATTATTCTGATTGATTTGTTGATTTACGTCGCACTGAAGCTGCACAATGGGCTAGTGGTGACGGTCTGGACATCCCTGAGGATGATCCGAAGACATGCCATCACAATTTTGATCCTCCGCAGAGGAGATGGCACACCCGCTTCGGTAGCCCGACGACCTGCACGCGAAGTCGAGCACTTTACGGTAGAACAGTTTAACGAGGACCAATACCGCACACCCTCGGTCACTACGCAGACTGATCCAAGTGGTCACCCACCCGCACGCTGACCGCAGCCAGTGATGCTCGACTTCGGTGATCTGCTGGGAACCGTGTCTTAACGATCAGTCCACTTCGGGACCGTTATTATTCTAAACTAACGTTAAAAGTAGTTGCGTTAGAGCCGCGTTATTATTCTAAGCTAGCGTTAAAAGTAGTTGCGTTAGAGCCGTGTTATTATTCTAAGCTAGCGTTAAAAGTAGTTGCGTTAGAGCCGCGTTATTATTCTGAACTAACGTTAAAAGTAGTTTGCAAGGAATCGCTACAAATTACTGTTTTTTTTTGCATCGCACCACTCACTACATTACTGTATTAAAAAAGTAGTACGCTACACTTCAAACTACGAAAAAAAGTACCGACTACAGTATCTTCACTAATTGTAGCGCACTACTTCTGACCACTAGGGCCGGGATAGCCTGGTCGGTAGGGTGCTGGGCCCATATCCGAGAGCTCGTGGGTTCGAACCCCGCCTGACCGAACACTCCCCCGTGCAGTAAAGTGACTTATGCACGTTAAATCTGTCAAGTCGCAAAGTCCTCCATGTTCCCATAACAAATCATACCTCTGAGGGTACTGATCCATTAGTTTCCTTTTCTTCTGGACTGGTTCAAAATTACAAGGCTATGGAGTTAACAGTGGTAGTCCTAAACCCAAAAATAGGTCGGCTGTTCAACGACGGTTATAAAATAAAATAGTATGAAAAAAACCATCAATGGAAGAGCCGCGAAGGCTCAGGGATAGAGCGTTCGCCTTCTAATGAGGTGAACCGGATTCGAATCCCATAACAAATCAATACCTCTAGGGGTACTGGATTGGAGATCGATCGTTCTCTGATTCAGGTCAAAATTACGATCTATGGATGATTGAATGGATGTATGAATGGGTCTTCCCTATAAACGGGTGCGACGTATGGTGTGCAGAAGTCGAATTCTTGGCCATAGATGGCGCCACTAGAAAACAAGAACAATAGCACCCCCCTGCCTAAACAGGCATACGTCAACAACAACTGCTCTTACCCCTAAAACGATATTGCTGACTAAACAATGGTAATCACATGTTCTTTTTGCTGCCCTCCATTACTTAATAGCGCTGCTGTCGTATTTTTTTCAAACCCTACTCGACTATTGGCGCATAACCTTATAAAAGCTATTCTGTTTTATTCTCATTAGATTTGTGCATTTTCAAGCAGCTGATAATTTCGGATATCCCAACAACTGTTACAGCATCGAATCTTTATGGGAAAGACCTAACACAATGCCTAGGGTCATACCGATAACAGCAAGTAAGTATTAAATAAAAACTTCATTTACGTGAAAAAACATGAAGATGGTAATCAAAGTCGAAAAGTTTTGAGCGCTGAGAAATAGGCACCCATTCTCAAAACTCGGAAGAGGTCAGAAAATCAAATTAATGAGAAAATAACAAATCAAGAAAACCTTCGGTAGCCGGGAGAGGCTGATCAGTTCAAAATGCATTTCAACGTGCTATGGAAATGTGTTGTTTTTGTCATTCTCAAGACTCGTTAATTCCTCTCCATAGCGAGTGGAAATGTATTTCGCTCTAATTTGCCTCCCTCGGCTACAGCAGTTTTTCTAGTTTTATTTTCTATTTTTTCGTTGACAACTTAACGTTTTCTGTTTCTAATCTCTTTAGTTTTTCTCATTCATGTCTGATAAGCCTTGAAAATGGTCACCTATTTTTGAGATGTCGAAGCATTTCAATTTTAATCATTATTTTCATACATTTTGAAACAAATGAAGTTTTTATGTAATCAAGGAAGTAAGGATCTTCAAATTTACTTACATTCATCAGTACTTACCATTTAACAACAGACAATATTATTTCTTGGTAAAGTTCGTAATAAAACTGTTTATGATTATTGTTTATTTATTTTTTGCTTAAAACTCTCCAATTGTCATAGAACCGCAGGATGGAAACTTTTTGAAGGAAATTAATAAAATTTTGGTCTGCAAATTCCAACGTGATTAAATAACACAGTACAAATATCTTAAATTAACAGATAATCTTCTTAAAATAATGCATTTCACGAAAAGACATATCTTAAGCGTGTTTATTGAAATCATGGCATATTTTCTTCTAGAATAAGAGTCCTAGAAGTTGTTTCTGTTGTTGTGACTAGGTTTTACCATTAAATATTGCTTTGTCTATTACAAAAGTATACATATTAGCAGTGGTAACTTTATATTTTAGCTAGGAAAAAAAACAAAAATGAAATCAGAATCTAACAAATCACCAGGAAGGCGGAACTGAAAATTTAAAAACCTGTTTCATTGCCAGATGAAACTTGGAGTTTCTAATAACTGCCTTTAAAATTATCTCTATCCCCTCGGACAATAAATGTTATCAACCCACCTTCCTCAATAATGATTTGTTTGTGTAGTGATATCAATAGTTTTTTTTTTATCCTTGGTTAATATATGAATTTGTGACATCTAATATACATACTTTTTGACCTATGTTTCGATTGGTAAGTTTTTGAAATAATATCAAAATTTGCTTACCTGAGATTTCTTGTTGGTATAAAAAAGAATGTTAATTATCTAAAAAATATAAATTCCAATTATATACCAAGAAATTGGACAGTAACGTTTGCTATCTTCATTTGATTTATTTCGACTTATGATTGATCACCATTATAGGAACAACATCGCTAGCCTCGATTTCAATGGCAAGCAAGATATAATCAGAATATTTTAATGTTATTATAACAAAACAAAAAGTTTTTCATTCAAATGAAAAAACCCGCCATTTATCGGCGAAAAGTTTGATAAACTAAACAACATTCATTTCACCAAAGATATGAAGAATATCAGTACTTATTGGTTATAGGGATGATGAAGCCAAGTTCGCCAACATGTAGGATCAACGCCAGATTTTTGCTGGCACCGATAATACTCATAAAAGTATCAAACAGAACAATTTCGCAATCATTAATGATAACAACACATATCGAGTATGGAAAGTATCGCGATCAATATTGGTACTTATAATTATCGAATATGATAATATCGCTATCATTATCGACAATATAAATGTAAGAAAACTACACTATTATTATGCATAATAATTATTATTAAATTCTATATTTTTTAGAGAACTTATAAATTTATTTGGATAGCAAAAACATTAACCAAATAATCTAAATTAATTTGCTGATAAAAATATCGCAATATATTGTTAAATGTCGGTATTGACAATACATGGTGATATTTAACACTAAGCACTTAGGAGTTATAGAGACATCATAGATTAGTCACTGAGAGGCATATAGTTTGTCTAAAGTAAGAACTCCCCTAGCCATACGTCTGAATCCGTGGCGGTGACTATGGCAGCGAGGTATAGTTTGTCTACGGTAAGAACTTCCCCCGTCTGCTGCTATGGAAACAAGAATAGCGCATTTAAGAGAGGGTAGCTTCTCTTCACTCTAGGCCTAACTTCAGAGAAAAAGATTCCCTTTCTCTCGCTGATTCGAGCCAAAACCTGTACTAAATAGTGACCCCACACTCCCACTTGAAATAGTTATACCTCGTTACCATAGTCACCGCCACGGGGCCAGACGAATGGCTTAAGGGAGTTCTTACTTTAGACAAACTGTATAAAAATATCAAGTAGGGATGTGGAATCATTGTTTTGGACAGGTTTTGGCTCAGGTTGACGAGAGAAAGGGAATCTTTTTCTTCGGTTTATTAACCCTAAAGTGAAGAGAAGCAACCCTCCCTGAAATGCTCTATTCTAGTTTCCATAGCAACAAACGACTTCATACTTTGTGGTGGGGGAGTTCCTGCATTTGACAAACTATAGGTTCATGTTGGCGACAAAGCGAAAATCAATCGCCAAAGTTTCAAAATGCATGTTAAATTATTACGTATAAGCCAATAGAGAGAAATATTTTTAGATAGTAATATAATTTTGTTTTTATTGTACTTAGAGTACGATCTTTGGCTGAGTACGCATCCAGAGGAATACGTGAAGCACGACGATTTAGTGTTAGTGAACTTTCTGCTCCACTCACCCTTTGCCCTCTCCAATCCAATGAGAGAAGGGATCACCCTCGAAGGTGGAAAGGCGTACAACATTTACATGACTATGGTAATGGAATTATATCGTCATACTTTTCGTCTCAAACTGTTGTTGGTACTGAATTTGAACATTATCCATGCATGTTTCAGCACATATACTCACACTAAATAGAGAGCAGAGTCAATCCATCTCCCACGGAGCACAATAAGAATGATGGATTATGAGTTAATCTGTCATCACCTGAAAAAGTTTTCCTGTCCCTGCAACGAAGAACAAGAAAAAAGTTTGATCCAAGAGCCTCCTCTTCTTCTGGGTTTAAAATTACAAGACTTCAAATTTTATTATTGATAAAGCTGAAAGATGAATCAGCTGTTCAGCGCCGTTGATAAAATAAAATATACTCTAAGTAATAGAGAAAGGTTACGTGCTCTGCCTTTGTCTTTACCACATGCTTTCATAAATGTTTTAATTGAATTCCCTTTTCGGACGGAGCAACTATTCCAAAAATAGTTTATGAGACCGAGATAGCCTGGTTGGTAGGGCACATGGCCCATGTCCAAGTGTTCGTGAGTTCGATCCCCACCGGCCGAAGACCCTAATGGTATAGTAAATGGTGACTGATGCATGTTAAATCTGTCGAGTCGCAAAGTCCTCCCAGTAACAAATCAATACCTCTGGGGATACTGATCCAGAAGCTTCCTTGTCTTCTGGATTGGATTCGAAATTACAAGGCTCGGGAGTTGAACATCAGTAGTCGTAAACCCGAAAAATTGGTTCGCTGTTTAACGACGGTTATAAAGGAAATAGTTTATGTAATGGTTAAATTTAATGTGAAGGTAAAGCTTAAGTGTAGTTTCCGGTGAAAAAAGAAAGCATCTCAATAAACACTATCCTCAATAATTTTCGCCTTCATTTTCTTTATGCATATATGGGACTATGATCTGTAATTTAAAATCCCTAATAAGCACGGTTTTTTAAAAATCATTTCTTACAAGGATTCTAAAAAGACATAATCATGGATGTTTTTGGTTGCAGAGCACACTTCATATAGCAAGGTTTAGTGTAAGTTTCTCCTGAGGTATATCTTGCCTAACTACAATCATAATCTTCGGCTTAGGAAAGAGAGGTCGTCATTACTGATGTTTGTTATGTTTTATTTCAGGTTACCAATCAACGACTTCCGTTCCCCTACCAAACCAATTGCTCGGATTATTTGGAACAGTGGAGAAGGAATGGTGGGAGGGGCCCTCTGAATGCAAAGGTTAGTAACATATATTTTTATCCTCCCTTCTGATATATATATATATATATAACTTATTGGATAACTTTAAATAATATAAAAAATACCTAAAATTAATTTAAAAAAATTTCTTTACACATTAGTCATTC
>NC_092209.1:79336119-79339515 GCF_043381705.1 Parasteatoda tepidariorum | reverse complement strand
TATATATATAGATATATATATGGAGGTAATTAACCTAATTAACAGTGTAATCTATGTATATGTAAAGCTCTCAGTACAGTACCTCACTGACATATTCATCATTAAATCTCCCCCTCCCCCATGACGTAAAGCGGTAAATTAATACAATTTATAATTTGCTTCCTACGAGCTACAATCAAATTTTATCGTCAATCGAAATTTCGACCTCTTTTTCGGATATAACAAACTAACAGATTAAAAAAACTGAGAAGAAAAAATAATGAAGTAAAACAAAGATTTTTAAAATCTCCGTTTTTCAAGTAAAAACAAGAAGAAGAAAAAAAAAGCAATTTTTCATCCAAAAAGAAAAAAAAAATTTCTTCCAAAAAAAGAAAAGAATCTATTTTCTTTCCAAAAAGAAAAAAAAATCAATTTTTCATCCAAAAAGAAGAAGAAAATCAATTTTTCATCCGAAAAGAAGAAAAAAAATCAAATTTTCATCCAAAAAATAAAAACGCGAAGGACGTTGGGCGCATCGCTTTCATAATTCACTTCTTATTCACTTCCCTAAAATCTCTTCACACATCTTTCTTACGTTTTCTGTGTCAGATTTGACAAAAGTATAACTTTCTCCTTTTCAGTCTTCTAAAAAACGTTTTTATCTAGGATTAAATAAATATTTAAATGAAGTGTATACATTCAACTTAATTTTATTAGTATTAAAAATGTATCTTTTTTTTGCAGACGTGTCAGGAGAATTGTGCGATTGAGAACATGATGAAAGAAATTGGATGCGTTCCTCAGTCCATCTCCTATCCGAACAATAACACAATTTGCGTGGATGGAGGTCACAAATGAGTTTCATTCATTTTCAATCCTTCAGTTAATTATTTTTTTTTCTTTCAAAATTAACTCCGAAACATCCTTTTCAATTGGATGAAGGTCACAAATGAGTTTCATTCATTTTCAATCCTTCAGTTAATTTTTTTTTCTTTCAAAATTAACTCCTAAACATCCTTTTCAATTGGATGAAGGTCACAAATGAGTTTCATTCATTTTCAATCCTTCAGTTAATTATTTTTTTTCTCTTTTAAAATTAACTCTTAAATATCTTTTTCAATTGGATGCAGGTCAGCTCTTCCCAGTGGCGTACAGAGACTTAGGTGCGCCCACCTGTAAGATTTATTCATGCACCCTATCTTAGACTTAATTTTTCTAAAAATTATAATATGAAACAAGCACACTATGAAGATATATTTGGGTATTTAAAATCATTCATTCCATTTTAATGTACATTAGTTTATGAATTTGAAATTGTATATTTTAATTTAAATTATTTTTATTTTAATTAATGAGGAATTGAATTATTACTATTATTTGAAAAGTGAATTTAAAAAAATATTGTGATTCAAATGCTTGGGTTAACAACCCATTCTTCAGTGGAGGGCTGCATGTCCAAGTACCTAGACAGGTTGTCTGCAATTATGATAATTTCATATATATCAGTGTTTCAGGCACAATTCTTTCTATCAGGTAACTTAGTAAAATTAAAATAATAAAATTAAATTCTTTTAAATAATTGTTTCATTTAATTTTCACTAGTCAATTTAGCTATACATTTACATAAAATTAAATTATTTTAAGTGTTAAAATTTATTCCAAACTAAAGAATACTAAGCTAATACTTCACAAAAAAACAGGTTCTGATCGAAAAACAGGTTTGTCAAAAAAAATAAATAAAGATGGTTTTTATCATATCCCGTATCGCAAAAGTTTATTTTAAAATAAATTAACCCTAATGTTTTTGAAGGAAAATAGAAAATAAAAAAAGATAAATATTTTGTTGAGTAATAAAAGCAAATGAAATATTTTAATTAAAAAATTATATGGGGTCAGAAATGATTTTTAAAAAAAACGCATTATTGCTCTAAATAAGACTCAGCATTCATTGGGGATTCATTTCAGTATATTTTTAGCTTTATAACTTCTTTATTTAGAGAATTATAAGAGATTTTATGAATGTTAAATCGTAAAATAGTTTTCTAAGCACTTTAAGTTAACAAAAATTAGAAAAAATTCTGTAAACAGTTTAACTCCTTCCTTCTCGCTCCCGAGAAAATGACGGGGTGAGGTTTCGCCCTCTATTTCTCGCTCCCGTGATATTTCCGGGCTGGAGTGTTCAGTTGTAACGTGCCAATAAGAATAAAACTAGTTCATTTCTTTTGCCCGGAAAACAATTTATTTCTCATTTTACGCACCAGATGACAGTACCAGGATATTTTTAAGGTAATTGTAGATAGTTAATTTCTTTTGAACTAAATGTCAGCACTAATCAAATAGCACTAATAAAAAAATAGGCACTTCTATGACCGTTTTCTTGAAAATTAGCCGATCGTTAAGGTGTTAAAGAACCCACTTTTGAATTTCGCGTGAATTAAAAATATCGAGTTTTAAAAAAAACGTGGAACTAAGTAACAACAACTTTTTTCAAAACAAAAAATATTAATAAAAAAAAATAATAAAAAAAATGCATCAAAAGTAATAATTAAATGCCTGATTCGAAAATCGCAAGTCTTTTTAATACCGGATTAAAAATACCAGGATTTTCGAAACCCCGTGGGAAAGCCTACCCACAACAACTGTAGAATGAACAATAAAAAAATATCATAAATTTGTGATGATATTAACACAAATAAAGCGCAATTCGAGTACATATATTAAAAATATCGCTATTTACATAATCGTGTGGAAATGTGTAGCAATAAGTGATGAAAAGCAATAAAAAAAAATACTTAGAGAAACGATACGATATTTAGAAAAACAAGTAAAAGTCAACATTTAGTTGCGGGTTAAACTTAAATAAACATTCTTAGAGAAACGAGAGAGAAATAGTATCTTGAAAGAAAGTACTTAGAGAAAAAGAGTACTTAGAAAGTAGTGGGATAATATTGACCCAAATAAAGCTCGTCAAAAGTAATTACTATTTGCACAATTCTTCACGAGTCATTATTACAGTGATGGCCAAAAGTGTGGACACTTTTTGAAAGTTTCATGTTTTTCAACTTTGTGTGCTTGTAGAATATATTAATTTTCACTTAAATATAAACGATTATATATCAAATTGAAGGTAATTTAAAGTAGAATTTAATAATAAATACAGTATTACAATATCTGTATCACAAAAAAGATTATGCAACAAATAGTCAGATCTATCTTAGATTTGCATTTTTTTAAAGTGATACTTAATCAATACTTAGTAGCATATATGGCAGTACTTTTACTTTCGTTACTTGTTCCACCGGTACAAGTAAAAAGTACGTACTTTTACTTGTACTTCGTTACTTTTTAAATTTAGTACTTTTACTTGTACTTTCGTTACTTTTTTAGGGAAAAAGTACAAGTATTTGTAACGGAAAT